>NW_016157120.1:51388-63456 GCF_001687245.7 Rhagoletis zephyria | reverse complement strand
AAAGATCAGGTGGAGAAGGACTTGGCTTCACTTGGCGTTTCCAATTGGCGTCAGTTGGCACAGAGGAGAAACGACTGGCGTGCTTTGCTGAACTCGGCCAAAATCGCTTAGGCGGTTACAGCGCCAAAAAAGAAGAAGAAGAAGAATTTCTTGCTACACAGTAGCGACTAAGTAAAAGTCTATCCCAAACTAATCGATTTTGTTGCTCGTTTTCCGATCTGGCTTGATATACTGGGGAATCCTTCTTGTGATGAAACTTACTGCTTCAGACTAACACATCTCGAGTGCCACTGAAGGAGATGAATCCTTTATCGGATGTTTCTTCATGAAGGCTGAATTTCGCTATGTTGGAACCTCATATCCCTTCTCTTTACACCCTGGAATTGGAATAGCCAATCACGAATTTGATATCGAGAAGCAGGTGACGCTCGTATGTATGTTTCAACGCTTTTAGAAAAGGTCTTTGGATGTCTCGTACTTCTTTTATATCGGGGCATGGCCGCAGATGGGGTAGATTTAATGTGGATTTTCGGCTGACAGCACCTTGCAATAAAGTTAGTCCCCCACCGCAAATCTATAATAGCATCGAATTCGCTATCCTTTACACATCATCAACTTTAGTAGACTTCGCATGGTCCTTTACTCTCCTTATCTTGACCCGTCCAATGCATTATTCGGGTGACGGTATTGTCAGCCTTAGCCTACCCGAGTGCTTCAACAGGATGGAGGTACATTTCCCATTAAATGTCTCGATATTCCAAGTGTATTCCTTTCAATCATAGTCCTTTAAGCGTTTGCCGTGGCCATTTACAAAAGAAGGGAGTCTTCTCCGGGGTTCGTGGTGGGTCCCAAATCCTGCCAGCGCTGCGATATTTATATGTAATTGACATGGAGGCGATTTTGATAAAAACGATTAACCTATTAAAATCCATCTAAACTTGACTTTATTGCAACTTGCATTCAGACTTATTCTCGTACACTCTTCTGCTTCCTGAACTCAGGCTCTCAAGGTCTGTTTCTATGCGCCACATAACGATATCCTTAGAAGCGATAGAAATGAGGAAAAGATAGAATGTAGCCAAGACTTTTTATAGGAGCGTCGTAGAAAAAGTTCGAAATTTCATGGTGATCACTTCTGCTAGAGATTAGGCAGTTTTAATAAAATTCCATTGGCGCACATTTACTAATTTATTGCACTCAAAAGTTTAAAGCTTTACATATTCACTTTCTGGTTTTCGTATTTCCGGTCGACTTGCTATCCATTCATTTTAATATTACATTGTATGTATCTATGTATGTGTATTAAATATTACTCATTTTTGGTAAATACGCAAATAGCTTACTCATTGACCGCCTAAAATAAATCTGGCTGTCAAAAGCATGCAAACACACCCAAAAATACTCAATCATCGTTAACCTTGAATTTGCAATGTAATGCAATAGCAATAACAATAACAGAAGCTGTTTGTTCGCCGAAAAGTATGCAAAGTTAAGCCAAATATAATAGATTGCGTTATTTAGGGCCGAAGCATAGTAAAAGCAAATTGCCTAATGAATTAATGAATTCTGTGGTTAGAAAATTATGTTTATTTATGCGACTCACACTTCGCTGATTGCAATAGCTTTTCTTGAGTACAAAAGAATCGCAAAAACCCACAATCATTTAATATTTAATTTGAAATTTCAGAACTTATTTAACTTACTTCTTTATTAGACTCTTTAAGAAAATGAAAAGTACTAGCGCCTGAAAGTATGCTTTTCGGTCTGACGATTCGTATACACCGCAAACATCGAGCGACTGCTTGAAGGCCTTTTAAAGTGCACAATTTCAAAGTAGCTAAAGAAAAGGAACAGTTACGACAGTTGCGAACAGCTGTCGCACTTTGTTAGGGCAGTAAAAGCACTTTGAGCCCAAAAAGGTAACCGTGCGTTCACACGCACGCATAGAAATACTTAAAACTTGCAAAACGAGCACTCATACGTCATGTTGTATTGTCGATTTTTGAGGAAGGTTTGGGTTTGATAAACTTTTTACTTTGGTCAGAAAATGTTGCATGCTGGATATTTTCGGAACACACATGTACAGGCATGCTTAAGTTTTAAACATTTCACACTGTCGAAAATAAAATAGCGCAGAGGAGCTAATAACTTGAGTTTTAGAACAAATAGTATATGTATACTTACTACAGTGGCGGAAATACAAATAGGTAAAAGATATTTTAGCATCCTTCGACTATATTCCTTTCGTTTATATAGTGTTTATTATTATTTTATGAAAGTGTAGCTCGTTATCTAACAAAAAGCTCTAACTCCACAACCTACTTTTCACGCGTTTCGACGTATTTACATGGTCCCGCACAAAAAATTTATTTGAAGGGAAAAAATCGCCCAAAATCGCCTAAGGCGATTTCCTAAATTTTTACGCGCAATTATTCAAAAAACAAATCTCCAAATTAGCGTTACTAGTTTCCTCGAATGGGTAGCATGTCATATCTCCTCTTTGCATTACCTCATATCACTCATACGCCATGAATGCCGCGTGCACGCGTTCACCTACCAAGTCTCCTGTGATAGTTAGAACAAAGCCTGTGGTACTTTCTATTATTGAGTTATTGAAAAAAACCACCTTTTAGACACTTCTAAATATCCATTTTTTCCAGCTTGTTTCTAGCAGTTAAAATGAAATACAACAAGGTCCCAAAAATGTATGGAAAAAATAAACATTAGTTACTTAATTTTATTCACTTCACAAAAAAAAGTGGCTTGGTTGTGTTCTATCACAGAAGAAAGAATGAAGACTTTAATGTGGAATAACTTTCGGAGGAGCAAATTTAACAAAAAAATTATATACGACTGTTTTTGTGGAGCTTTAACTTTTCTACTATAATATACATTGGCCATTGCAGTACCCCTGTTTCTTTCAGAAAAAAATATTTAAATTTGAAAATTAAGAGTTTTATTGGATTGGATATTTTTTCAGGGCAAAAACTAAAAACGGAAGCAAAAAACCCAACCTGGGAAATAACGAACACCCTAATGTACATATATATGTAAATCTTTAGTTTTTTCTATAAGCTTTCATATAGGCGTGCAAAACGACGTGCAACATAACCTTCCAGGGTTAAAAAAAACCGTCATGGATTGGGGTTAATATCTTCTCGGCGAATTTTCGACACATTTTGAGTCACGTCTACCGTTGACCATACCTTTCGGAAACGAAATTGGTTTCCCGATAGTACATCGGATGTCTCGCGAAAGATCTTTAGTCCTTCGCATAAGATGCTTTCGAGGATCTTACGCAGAGCTTCAAGCATACAGATGGACTCACATATTTGCTGATGGACAATGGCTTACCCGGTTTACGCAGGAGAACAAATTCTCGTTTTTTCCTCGGACAAAGAAATCCTGCATTATGAGTTCATACATTGAATCCTTTACTAGCACTCAGTCTGGTAAGCCATCTGATCCCGCTGCTTTATTGTCAGCGATTCCAAATGGTATACCTATAACACCGTGCGTTTCAAGTAGGACTTTGAAATTCCAAAAATATGATTTTTTTAGAAAATTGTTTAAAAAATTCAATGCAATGTGCAAAAACAGTATGGGTATCAAATTAAAGAAAAACTTCTGTAGAATTAAAACAGATTAAATATTTGGTGTACAAGAACGATTAGGTAGTGAAAATGTGCTTTTAAAATTTTATCCTTAAATATCTTTGAAATTTTGCAATAATTATTTTTGAAAAAATTATATTTTCCGGACTTACGTACACTGGACCACATCGTTGAATTTCGTTCTCTAACCTTGTTAGCATAAAAAAATAATAATTAATTAAAAAGGCATTCTCAATACGTATTCTGTCTTTCGAATCACAAAATTTTTATATTTTCAAGTTCTTCTTTCATATTCAAATTATTTTTTGAAACTGTGAAACTACAAAGTCCTTAAAAATACCTCATTTTTACTATATTTTGCCCATAGTTTCATGAGCATATTTATTGCTTCGTGTGTTTCGAAATTCTAAGGTTTTGGTTGCACCTCTTGCTATGGGACATGGTATATCTGAGCTTTCGCAAGCTTACGGCTGTTGCGACTAACCCTTTAGGGTCAGAAAAAGAGAGAGCAACTGTGCAACAAAAGAGATTTCGACTGTGAGAATATTTTTTTTTTTTTTAGTTTAGCCATAACCATTTTTCCAGCAAGGCATCCACATTCGAGACAAGGAATTTCTTAAAATACGGCATATTCCTGTTTTTATGAATTATTTCAGAGCATCTCTTAATTCTATAAATTAAACTGAGTCCTTTCCACGCAGGGCTAAACCGGTTTCTCTATGCTGTTTCTTCTAGATTTGTGTAGTTTTTTCATGTCTTTGCTATTTTTTCACTTCACCAGTAAATCGTTGGTTCAGAGGTCTTCGTGGTACGTCTAAGCTAGTACATATTTATACAGATTCCGGCGCCAGTCAATAAAGCTTCGATGCGATTTTCAGGTTACGAGCCATAACTGGATATAAATATAAATACATTTCTAAGTTGCCATCAAATAGAAGAACGACCATCATCAGTGGTAAATATGTGTGTAGACTTAAACACCTTCCTCAACTTAGGAGCCACACAGGATCCATCTTTGAATTACTTTTTATATTTCTCGTTGACTTAGTTGTCTGATAAAATCCAACGTCTGGGTTCCACTTTTTCGTTCTTAGCATTCAATATAACATTTCCAGTCATTATTTTCTCGATTCGCTCCGCTTCTGCTTGCCACCTCCACCAGGATCCATTCACTAGGCAATGGCCCGTGATGATTCCTTCAACAGCTCTGAAGCGAGGGAGTTTCTGGTGAGTCAAGGCACCGGACGTATTTTTATCAAGTCTGTGTGAGGTTTGACTTTGGGGGACTTGCAATTTATTATCCATTAAATTAAAGCAACTGCTAAAAAAAAGAATACTGTTTAAGCTCAATATTTATTACATTTCTACACTTTTCATATTTCATCTTCCCCCACGTCGTCTTACGCTCATCCCAAACTAAATAACAAAAAAAAACAATAGAAAAAAGAAAACGACCACATCTAATCTCGATGAGCTGCATTTAATCTTTGACCCAACGCCAACCACATCCATCTACTTGCCATCTACTTTGGCCATAATCTCGTCCATTCAACCAACCATCTATCCATCCATCCATTCAACCATTGCATCACCGAGCCAGTCGGCCTTCGATTCCTAATTCACATTGCTTTGGCTGCAGCATTGTTGCTATAAATCGTCTTATTGGTGTGATTCGATTGACTGCAGCCGCCAGGCAAATATCTGTCGCAGTACTTGAAAATCATAGCATAACAACAGGCGCTATTGCCATTCTTGCTCTCTGCTGTATGAACTTTTGAGGCTTTACGCTTTGGTTTATCGTTTTTTTTTTTGTTTGTCTTTAGCTCGCCTACTTATAAGTATTTATATGTATATTTTTTCTTGTTTGTGCAATTGTGTCCTTAGCTGCTGTTGCTGCAATTGACTTTGACATCCTTGAAACTGAAATGTAATGATGGCTGCGGACATGTTGCTAAGCCACAAGCAACACATAAACACACTTAGCATGTACAAGCACTCATGCACAGCATTTGGAATTGGCTTTTAGGCTGTTGATAATTCGCTGCGGTTGTGGCTGAAAAGCAATAAGTCACAGTTAATTTAGACACTGATTGAGATTAGAGTCGGGGAAAAGAGAATTTGTTAAGAAAATTTTTGTGTTTGTTGGAGATTTTTTCGATTTGGAAATTCACTTGGGTGAAGCGTCTGGAACAAAGTTTTAAATTTTGTGTAGTTCTGAAGGTTTTTTTAAAGACTAGTTGCACCAGCACGTGTCTCAGCAATTTATACTTTCAATACTTCATTCCGACTTCACCGACTTCACACCGACTTTCGACCCCCCAAGCCCCAAGGCTCCACGAATTCATTTACTGACTCTCACAAGTGCCTAGAGCCGTGAAACGAGTCACAATAGCCTGAATCCACCGAACGATCCTTAATCGCATCTATAGACTCTCAACGACATTAAGTAGTTGCCGTCACATTCACTCTATTGCAACGGAACGATGAACTCATGTAGGCATCGGTATATGATAATGGTGAATATGAATATGCAGGTGAAAATTAAAATGAAGATGAATGTGAAGATGAAGGTGGAGATGGAGATGGTGACGAAGATTATCGCCAGACTATGTATCAGCACGACCGTTTGTATGCAAATCCAACGCATTTAAATATTTCAAAATGGCCATTTCGATTCTAAATTTTTCAAAGAGCCGACGCTAGCTTGTGTCACATGGAATCTTCTTATGGATTCACTTAATATATTTTGTGAATATCTGATGCGCTCGAGTAAATTGTTTTCCCTCCATTTTTAACCCTGCCGTGCGCAACCACAACCATGCAAACCAACAGATTAACCTACCTATAGGTCTCCACGACGCCCGATAACGACCAGATTTCGCACGTGGGCTGCTCTACCAATGGTAGCTGATGTATCTTTGCTTGTAGAGTCATCAGAAAAAAAACATCCTTCTGACATTGTCCGTTAAGAAATCTGAAAAAATGAATTTTTTTCAATGTTAAGTTATATGTACGTTAAACTTTTAATCAGGTACATGTAGATTATGTTCGCACTTAATTTTTATTCCAAGCACTTACCATAAAATCTGGGAGAAAGCAGGTACATTTTTGATTTAAAATGTAATTTTGTCATATGGAAATGCTTACGTGCTAGCTGATAGTTACTCAATCTTTTATATAGGCAAATTTTACAGCAGCTGAGCACTAACAATTACAGAAATACATACTGCTGGCGGCAGCTGCAAAGGATGAAATAACATATACACACACATAAATACTACTCTAGCATAAAAGTGCAGACGTAAGTAAGTACATTATGCGCAACACTACCAAATACAAAGCAGCCGTACAACTATTAAATGTCAATACTTAAAGAAAATATGTATATACTTATATATATCTGAATATGTACTAACCATATGTATGTACATATAATACTCATAATTATGTATGTACATCAATTCATTGAAGCACGTAACTCAGGCGACGGCTTTATTGAATTCGCATTTGAATTGGAATTTAACAATCTTTCAAGCCAATAAATGATAAGCAGTGAGCATACGAAATGAAGCTATGAACACCCACATATGTATGTAAGTTCTCTTGGCAATAGCAACTATGCGGTAGTTCCTGATACGTACATATGTACATACATAACTACATATTTTTATGCAGATCCAAGTGTGCTCGTATAGAATTAAGTATACAGCTGCATTGGCGACATGCAGTGATCAATTTGAATGGCTGCAGATGCGCTGTGCTGATATGACGGCAATAACTAATAACTAACGGCACACAAAAGCCATATAGAAGGCATGGATAGCCGCATATGAATGAATGAATGAACGAATGTGAATTATAAGTTTTACCCAGTTACTTGCCTAAATGTGTTTGTACATATATGTGTACATATGTATGGACTGTGCATGCTTGGGAAGCAAGTCAAGCAAATCGCTGTGTGTGTGTGCCAAGTGGGTCGTTCAAGTCGTCAGACGCATACAGTGCAATTTCAGACGCTCGTTTATTAAAATCAAGTGGTAGCAAGGGATTTTACATGCATATAAAATAGTGGCAAGTGTGTGTAAGATTCCAAGTCCAAATAGTTGCAGTTGCTAAATGGGAACACTAAAACAACATTGGTACTGGTAATGCTAATAGGAAATGATAATATTTTTCTAGTAGTTAGTGTGATTTGTTTGATACGGCAGAGTGTGGAAGGGAAACGAATTCAATTAATTAAAAAAGAGGAGAAATAAGAAAATAAATAAAGTTAAATAAAACAAACTAGTCTACCCGCATGGCGTTAAAACGCCAAAATTTAATTTAAATTTTCAAACCGGTGGAAATCGTCCTTATAAACGTTTTAACTTCAAGAAATTAAACCTTGGCCATTAATCTGCCCTCTGATTTTTGAAATTCGAAAGAACGAGGCAGAGGCATTATATACATACCGTTAGATAAATATGACTTTTCAAATAGATGGCAACCCTAATTAAAAATATTTTAAAACTAAAGCTTTCTTAAAACTTTTTTTTGACACACATATTTTAATATTTCATATAATTTACTAAATTCCGCTTTTTAAACAGGTGGCAACCCTTACCAGACGTAGTTTCAAACTTAACCCTTAAAACTCTTGCGTTTTACACGCATATTTTAATATCTAATATAGCTTGTGCATGAATTAATTCTATTCGATTTTTTAAAGAGATGGCAGCGCTTTTCAAAATATTTTCTAGCTACCAGCTTTTTTAACCTCTTTCTTTTGGCATCCATATGTTGGTATACAATTTCAATTATCTAGTTTCCATAATTACAATTGAATTTGAATTTTTGAATAGGTGGCAACCCTTCTTAACACAGATAAAAAATAAAACGTTTTCAAAACCACGTCAATTGATACCCGTATTGTACTTTATAAATAATCTGAATTTAATTTTTTAAAAGGTGGCAACTATTTTCGAAAAAATAGCGCCTCATTGCACTTTTATGGGCCAAGCTCTTTATTTTGACGCCTAATTTTTCTAAATCGAATGAACATGGCGGATCTGAAAGCATGGATTACTAAATAATTTGAATACAATTTTTAACAGATGGCAACACTTTTCGAAAAAATAAAACCTTATTGTACATCGAACAAAAAAATCGCCTCGCATATTATATAATATATATGTAAATGTGTTTAGGCGGCTACTAACAACAAGCGCCTAAATGCATGCTACAACCTCAATAAATTCGCATAAAAAGGGCGGCACAAATATTTATGTGCACTGCTATAATTGCAAAAATTTCCTTTATGCAAATTGCGCAAGTATGATGCCGTACATTTCTGAGGACTATAAGAGTTTGAAGAATTTAACGGTCATGTCAGCCGACGATTTTCTAGCTGGAAGTGCAACTCGCGTGCCTCGTCCCAGTTGAGGTGTCTCCCGAAGTATTTTTGACACGCTAAATGCGCGGCATCGAGGAGAAGCTTCAACGAATCCCCACTGTTCATAGTCAAGTTCCTTGCCTCTCAAGTAGCCCAAGAAAAAATGCGTTCAGACCTGGAGGGTCCATGACACCCCTATTGACCCCTTTTCTAGGTCAATTCGATAAATTTTAGATTTTCAATGCTTATTTTACGCACACTAAACTTTTTCTTAAAACAAAAGTTTTTTCTCGTTTAAAATTTATAATTTCCTTTAATTTAACAAAAACTTTTCAGAACTATTGCCCAAAAAATGTCGCCATTGCCAGCCAAATTGTGCACACGCATCACTCATACGCCGTGTACGCCCTTTTTGTGTTAGTTTTTTGCGTGTGTGTGTGTGTGTGTGTTCTCACAAACGCTTAAGTATACTTTGATTACACTTATGTAATTGCTAAAGCAATTTCGATGCCATAAACGCTTTCATGCAACGTTTTCTAAATCCATAAATGACTGCAAACATAGTATGAGACGCATTTAACTTCGAGTGTGCATGTGTGCGTCTGTGCCTTAGAATGTGTGCTGGGGCACGAAAACTTTGTGAGAAATTCAACAACTTGCCGCGCGAATACCGAATTGTGTTGCAGTCGAAAACTTTTTGGCGCTTACATAAGCCGACATGAGCTGAATGCCGTCAAACCCGTCGCCGCCGCGCCAATGTGTCAAGCCAACACTTTGTTCTGCCGCCGCTTCTCTTTTTGCGCTGTGCCTTGCTTGCCACTGCTGCGACACTCCACCAACCAATTGCAAACAAACAAATAAAATTCTAAGGAGTGGCGAGCAGCACGAAAAGAACAACAAATAAAAAGCGCACAAAACCAACACCAATTCGCCAAGTAAATCTTATGAAAAGCTCTACAAAACTGCTGCGGTTGTTCGTGCCACAAATGGTTGCAAGTATGCAGCAGTGTTGATTCAATGGCTTTTGCTGCAGGAAAAGTGCAATTGTGGTTCAAACAGAAAAGAAGTAGCAGTGTATTTGAGAATTGGTAGCCGAAAATCATAGAAGTGAGTGAGGGGAAGTAGAGTTGGGATAAGCTGCAGGGGTGCCTACTACCAAAAAACGCTCGGAGGAGACTTTAGTGGAGACTGCTTTCTTTTAAACCAAGTTTCAATTTTTTAAAGTTCTTTGAGACTAAATTCAAAATTTGGCAGCATTTTAGGCGCTAAGTACTTTTATGTTGCCAACATCTGTATACATATATCGCCGCTATTAAATTTCACTCCCAAAGCAATTACTGAAATTAGTTAGCTTCTTTCTAATATATAAATTTTATTTGGGCTATTAAAAACTCATTAATCTAATGTAATGCAATATATGCTCCGCCTACAGTTACATACAGTTTTATAGCCATTTAATATGCAGTCATATTGTTGTTTTTGCGCGAAGTATAAGTACCTCATATGAAAAGTAAAATCAAAAATCAATAATTCCTAGTTATCGTCTATTTTTCATTGAATTTAATGAACATTTTATGCTTTTTATTATTCTTCTATCAAAAATCATTATGGACACAAACTTCATCGATAGAAAAATCCTTTGCTTGTTTTTAATTATTATTTTTTCCAGCTTATTTTCAGTTTTTGAAATAAATTTTGCTTTTTCATAATTTTCCGATTATCATTTTAAACTGCAATTTTATCGATAAAAAATATGTATTTTAGGGTTTTAATAATTTGATACTTTTTACCAATTTTTGGTGACCCTTTTGTTACATATTTTAGTTATATTTTTATGATTTTCGTTTTTCAGATCACAATTAACTACAATCCATATGCTTTGCGGTTAGTATGATTTTTTTTTTTTATTTTTAAGCTAAAACTTATCGTTTTTCACTTTAGCCTTTTTTGTTTTGAGTTTATTTTTAGCCGACTTCAAAAAAAGGGGGAGACTATCAATTCGTTGGAATACATATTTTTTTTTTTAAGTATGGTACCGCATAACTTTGAACCACGTTAACCGATTTCAATAATTCTTTTTTTAAAGGAAAGGTGGTACCTCGCAGGGGGTCCCACACTAATTTTGTTTAGATCCGATCATTGGATCATGAAGGAATTAGCCATAATCTTAAATTTATATAGGAGAATTGAAGTCGGTTTGGTTTTTTGCCTAAAAATTACTTGTTTGTAAATATCGTCGACATTTTATGAACTTTTTCTATTCAAAAGTGGCTTAACTAATTATTAAATTTTTCAACTACGTAATTAAATTTTTTCGTCTTCTATTTTTTCTAATTGGAATCTCAATACTTTTACAAGAAGTAGTATTTAATCTTTTAATAGATATTTTTTTAGATTATTCTTATTTTTTACCAAAAATAAATACAACAATAAATGTAAATTTTATCGGTCATAAATTATCTGCTTCCGTTTTCCAATTCTTCCATCACATTTTATCGAGTTTGAATATTTTTAGAAATATTTGACAGATATTAAATTTCTTCGAACAAAAATAATCGTTTTTTTCTATTAAAAATTTTTTGAAAAATAAAGTCGTTAATTTCAAATTTTAATTTATTCGAACAAGAATATTGAAGATATTTTTTATATCATAAATAGGCGTTATATAGATTAGAAGTTCATCGATTAAAAATAACTAGTGTTCGCCCAGCGGTTGAAATTCAACCGATAAAATTAAGGATAGTTTATATAAGTTGAATGAGCTAAAATAACATTTGTTGGAATGGGTTAAGTGGAGGGGAGTTTAGCTTAGTACTTGGCATAACATAACATAACCATAACATAAGAATAAATAACATAACATATGAAGCATAACACACCACAATATAACATCGCACACTCTTCAGTTGTATTTCCTTTTTATCCCTTTTTTCACCTCTATCTAAATCTTATTTATTTTGGTTCATTTTATGCCAAATGATGTTGCCTTTGATGCCACATCAAGTGATATCATGTCATGTGGTGAAATTGGGTGTGGTGAGCTGCGGTGTGGTGGAATTGGGTGTAGGAGTTACGGTGTGGTG
>NW_016157120.1:41094-49074 GCF_001687245.7 Rhagoletis zephyria | reverse complement strand
TTGGTATTGGTGTGACTTTTGAATTGATTTTTTCGCTCTATTTTAAACTGATTTGAAATTTTAAAAATTGCCTGCACATCAGCATCAAAATACCTTTCTAATGATATATAACTGTTTATACCTTAGAAGTATAGTTTAGCCGTAAAAGGGGTGTTAAGGAAACATGATTGCCTATTTATATAATTGATATACATTTTGCAATCTAATCAATCGGTCATATTTTGTAAGATTTCCTTTTGTTTTCTTCTTATTTGGTCGTTTCCATTCTTTTTTTTTCGTTATTGTACCGATATTTTCCGATTTCTTTTATCGATAAGAAAATAGTTCTTATTTCTGTACTTCCATATTTTGTATAATTTTTTTAATTTGTGTTTGGTTTTGATCGATATTTCTTTCCTTTTTTGATAAATAGACCTTCTTATATTTTTCCATCACAATTGGTGGATGCTCGTTTCCTTTTTTCCATAAATTTTGTCAATGTTTTAAAATTTTTTTATTGAACAGAACTAATTGTTATTTTGAGACTCTAATTTTTCGCTAAATTGTTTTTATCTCTGGAGAGCTGCAAACTGATTTAAGAAATTTTTATAGAAGAAAATTCATTTTCAATTTCTTGTACGTAATTTTATATGAATTTTTCTGTAAACAGCCCTAAATTATTTCTAATAAAATAAATGTAACTTTTTAATTTAAATTTCTTCAATATTAAAATAATCGCAACTATTTTAACAAAACTTTTTAGAGCATATTTCATTGAAGTGGAGTTTTCACATTGACCAGAATTTCGAAGGTGATTCATAAATATTGACTACAGATCTTCTTATATATATTTCACAAGTGGATTAAGAAAATCTCGAACAAGGACCTACACTTTTTACTTTTTATGAGAAGCTGCTTTTCAGAGCAGAGATACACACAGAGGTTTGCCATTACCTGCTTAACGGCGCACGCTGTTAGAAACCCTTTTTTCTTTTCTTTTCTTTTATTTCTGATGTTAGTCGGAAACCAGGCTCGACCTCAGTCCTGCGGAATGGTAGTGTGTCCTACACCACAGTGGCAGTTTGCACTTACACCACCTTAAAAATCACCCTGAAATTGTTTCGTTTTCCGCGGAAAGCAGGGCAATCTCAGAGTAAATGCCTGTTTATTCAAGCTTTCCATCATCGTAGCAGCTCCTGCAGAAGTCATTGTGCGAACCTAGCGACGCTCTGCATGTAGCATTAATAAGGGTTGTAAGAAGCGAGCCTCAACTCTTGCTCTTGCAAGCGCCCCAGTTTTACTATTCTCGTTCTCCTAAATATCAGTAATTTCTTGTTTCCTGTTTTTATTCATAGTCCGAAAAAATCTTTCTTGCAGAATACCCCAGATCAAGTTTTAATTAATCTCCAAAATGTAAACATGAACTGCAAGATAGTAGGAGAAAATAGTGGTCAGCAATTTCACTACCTATTTACCTTAAATACTTACAAATTCTCCCTAATTGTCTTCCAATATATTTTCGCTGCATTTAATAGCCTACATTTTTAAGTACATAAAAATATAAAGCAAATAACAACCGAAACCCGACCACACTTTACTCTGCGGCGGCAATCAATTGCAATAAAAATAGAATTTAGTAAGCAAGAAAAAACAAAAATACTTTCCGATGTGCCTAAAGCATACATCACTACACAAACAAAATGTTCATGGTAATAATAACGATAAAAACAAAAAACGCGCACGTGGAAACTGGGCACTGGGTGAGTATTTTCAAAATTTAGTACCGCAATAGATTCGTACAATTACTATTGGCAGCTTGTTGCCAACTGCAAAATAATGCAATGCAATACAAGCTGCCAGCCAAATAAAAAAACTACAACAATAACGTCCCAAGCAATTTGAAAAAAAAACAAAACGGTGGAGTGATTGCAACAGTCCAATAAGAAATATTACAAAACTCAACAAGCAAAACAGTAACAACTGAAATAAAATATAAAAATCGAATAAACGAATATCCATGATTGCACGCAAAAACCAGTTTTTATTGCATTCCCATACGCGCAATTGGTTATTGGCCAGCAAAATAATAAAAACAAAGAAAGAATGGAATGCACTTTGCACGTCTCGCTCCTAAAAGTAGGCCTCTCTGCACGTGGGACTAACTTCGCTTTTACCTTCACCGCAACCGCTGGTGTTGTGATGGACGTCGCGTTTTTCGTTTGCATTTAGTTACGCCGAGCCTTTGAATACATACTGCCTTTTGACCTGCCGTTGTTGGCGGTGACTGGTGATAGTAGTCACACACAAAGATTGATACCCTGTGAGAATCGGTTATAAATGTAATGCTAGTTCTCAAGAACCAAACACTAATGAGGAACTGATCTAAGCTATCGAGCGCCAACTATATTGATCCTAGTATCGATTTCTATGCATGTGTATGTAAATGTCGAAAATAAAAAAATAAATAAACGCATCAAGAGGCACGAAAAACACTGCTATGTAAGTATGTACGAGGGAGGCCTTTCACCCCGACAACATGGCCTCAGGAAGGGACCCTCAACTATGGGAGCAATTAGCGTAGTAGGTGAGGCGGTACCAAAGGCCGAAGAAGCCTGCCACCAGGCGCGGACAATAGTGCTTTCAGTCACACTAGACGTCAAGAACGCCTTCAACTCGGCAAGATGGGACGACATGCTGGAGGCCTTGGAACGGTCATTCAAAGTTCCAGCGTACTTGCTGAAAATGATTCGGGACTACCTCAGTGGCTTTTGTACGACACAACATAAGGTCAGAGAAAGAGACGTATAACTGGCGGAGCGGCACAGGGGTCAGTACTTGGCCCGGACCTCTGGAACGCCACGTATTACAGTCTTTTGCACACGGAAATTCCGGAGAGCGCCTTCGCCTTGTCGCCTTCTCGGACGACGTGGCCGCCGTCAAACAGCAAGAAACATCCAGCTAGCGCAGCTCAAGCTGAAACAAGTATTGCGCAGCGTCAGTGGATGCATGAGCGATCACAGTGTGCAATTGGCTTCAGCCAAAGCCGAGATCGTGCTCCTCAACAAGAAACGGATCCCAACAATTACAAACATGATGGTCGGACCTCAGCCCGTGACAACTTCTAGGTCTACAAAATACCTAGGGTGAAGCTTAACAACAAACTCACATTCTGGGCACACATTCATGGGGTATGTGAAAAAGCTGCGCAGAGCACGGTGGCTCAAAGCCGGCTGATGGCGAACGTGGGCGGCCCGAAGCCATGCCGTAGGAAACTTTTGATGACGACATTTCAGTCAGTCCTCCTGTACGGGGCAGAAATATGGGCCGATGCATTGAAAGTCAAAAAATACCGGATTCAAATGTATTCGGTCCAGCGCAGAGGGGTACTACGCATTGCTTTTGCACACCGTACAGAGTACGCGGACGCGGTTCTAGTTATTTCTAGCGTCATGCCAATTGAGCTACTTGCTTACGAGGGAAAAAGATTTACAATCTCTGTGCCATGATAGGCCGAGCAGCTGCCGCGGCAAGGGCATGCGAGGAACTAATCCAGCAATGGCAACAAAACTGGAACGCGAGCACAAAAGGTTGATGGACGCACACCCCGATAGCCGACCTTCAAACATGGTTGGAAAGATCGCACCTCCCTCCTACACGTGGGTTCTTCTGATCATTTAGTTTGGGGGTGCAAGTGTAGACGACTGGAGAGTTGTCTTGGAGGCCCGAGGCGGAAGTAATTCCTTTCAAGCTGGTTCCTTTCGAGCCAGTGGGATATTAGTATTTCGTAATCAATGCTTAACTGGTTTTAAAGATCTATAGACGTAAAATCGAGCATTTCATTTCATATAACCCTATATTACTCAACAGTACAGTTGTTCCCGATACCTATTAACTAGTTAAGATATTTATCTAAAATCGTTTTATTTTCCAGCTGGGGATAGGTGCATAGGTTTTTATATATCTACATTTACACACCTACAAATCTAAATCTATGCATATAAAATAGCAAAATTTTGGCAAAGCACGGATATTCAGCTGAGAATTTAAAGCATTCAGTTTCCGTGTTTGGTTTATAGTTCCTTCCTTTTTTTATTTTTTATTCTTCTTGGTAGCCGCTCATTTTCAGTGCAATTTTCATTTTATTTGCTTGAACCTTTTTTGGCAATTTGTACTTGTTTGCCACTCATATGCACTTTTGCACCCTTGCTTTGTAAGTCAGCGCCGCTGTTGCTATGCTTTTTCTACAATTTATTCGTATATTTGCTTTTAGTTTAAAGAAAAAAACCAGCTCGCTATAATAGCGTGACATTGCCAAAGCATGATGATCGGTTGATTACATGTCACACTATGATTACATCACATACAACGTCAACGACAGCGCCAAGCCAAACGTCAGATTAAATAGCTATTTATTATATTGATTAATCTGGTAATGCATTTTGCAGTTTTTATGCACTGGTCATATGACACACGTGTGTTGTTGAAGCGGTGGATTTTATGTAATATTTTTTGGTATAGATTTTTCATAATTGTGTAATTAAAATACGAATTTTCTTAAAGAATTTTCAAATGCTAATTTTATGAAGAAGAATGGGTTAGGTTAGGTTAACTCGGCTGCCCTAATCCCTCACGAAAAGGGTTAGTTAGACGGAACTGCGTTTAAAAGAATATGCTTTGTGGATGTGAGCCACCTTACTCCAAGCAGCGGTGGTATGAGGTCCCAATAAAAGGAAGAGTTTTGGTCCCATAGGTCGAATGGCTGCTGCTTCTCCAGGTAGTCTGTCAGCCTCCTCGTTTCCGTGTATGCATTTGTGGACCAGGACCCATAATAGTTGCAGGGTATTGTTTTAACCTAGGGTATTCAGTCTCACTACACCATACTACCCGCGTTTTAAACCAGCAAGATGATATGGCTTTTAATGCAGCCTGACTGTGGCTGCAGATGACAATGTGCTGCCTTCTTGTTGGTCTCTACAGAGTTATTTCCACGCGAGCGCTGATGGTATAAACCTCTGCTTAAACAAATACTAGGGTAGTTTCCCAGGGGAATGGATATCTAAGCCTTAGGGCCGAAAATCCCGACCCTTATAACTTAGTCAGTTTTTGAGTCGTCTGTGCACCATCTTTGGATGTGGGGACGAAAGGTGTTATCTCAAACTATCTCATTCCAGGTCGCTTTGCTGCCTAGTTCGGTCCTGAACTCTGTCTCAAAGTTTATCATCGTAATCCTTTTATCTATATTGAGCTGGGAGACAGGGATCTTGGATGTGGACTGTACCCCCATGATTTACCGGCCAGTATTCTGCATACTAATTAAGCCCGTATGGCTTTTGTGTACTCGTCCACTTAATAGCAGGCACAAGTCTTCATAACTGAAGCAACAAATAAATAAATAAATAAATATCAAACTAACATAGATGTCAGTACTAACCCCAATACATTTTTCTACAGCTTTGATTTCATGATTACTATATGGTTTCCAACCATTGCATAATGGGTTGATGATTCACCCCGTATAAAAAGGTAACCTTGTGCTGGGTTGCAGCTTAAGAGAACTTTGACAGCAACGCAAGTGCTAAATATAATTTATCACCTCGAAGAATGAATATCGTCTCCATCCATAATCGGAAACAGGGTGCCTTCCGAATAGGTTTACGTTATAAATAGCCTGAAGTCGAAGTTAGTCCTTAAAGGAGGACACAAAAAATCTAGCTGGGTCGCAGTACTAATATACCGATTGCCTAAAAGTATGCTACATTTTACTTTAGGAAATCATTATTTCAAGCAGAATTCTGACACGGATTTGAGATACATTGAAACTGTAGCACGTAACTCAGTAATAACATCGCCTGCTACAATTCTTAAACTAATTTATCTTACTGACAGCTCATAAATTTATTCAATAAACTCTCGCTTTTATGCGCAAAAAAAAAACTATAAAATCCATAGGTGTCGTGAAAATTAATGACGAATGCTTTAAGACAAACATTCATAGCCATAAAAAAGACGCTGACTTTGCATTCCAAGCAAACGATAGGGATTAAGTTATCCCCACATCTTACAACTTATCAATAAAGTGTGATAAGCAATACGTATTCACAAAAATCATAGAAAAACGAATGAAACACACAAGCCCAGCTACATTTAGGTATAAAAATAAAATGAACCAGTGACTTGGCAAATAATGAAAGGATATTAAAGCATACTTTCGAGCGTCATAAGCAGCTATTTGCAGCAAAAAATCGCAAAAAAGTGACTTATAGCAACTGAAGAAGTAAAAGTGCGGCATGAGGAAGATAGAAAATGTTTAAGAAGAGTGTGAGCGCGAGGGCAGGTCAGGGTGGATAAAAATAAAAGAAATAGCTAAGGCAAAGAAATCACTGCTACTTCGTATACAAACTTGTGTGAACGCATTGACGTTTCCACCTGAGTCAGCAGAAAAAAACTTTACACACACAATTCACAAGAAAAAAATGTGTGAAAGTGTATATGAAGTGAAAGGAAATCGCACCGCAATCTTGCATAATCGCTTATAAGAGAGGAAAATGAAGCGTAAAAAAAATTGTTATTATAGAACGTAAACAGTTAGGTGGCGCTTAAACGATGAAAGCGATATTTAAAAAAAAAAATAAGAATGAAAGCATAATAAGAAATAGAGAAAAGGTATATGTATAACTAGTTAGGTGTTATATTTTGCAGGCAAGCCAGCCTCGAAAGTGTCATTTGCACAGATTTGCGAATCAGCTGAGTTGAGGCAGAGAGGTGTGAAAGTAGAATTAAAGCATTAAATTTCGTGATTAAGCGTGTTAATTAGGAGTAGAAAATATATCAGTAAACTTAAAGACATGCACTAAAAGATGATTAAAGGTCTAGTTGCCCGTAGCCGTAGCAAATGATTCATATAATGGACTATTATCTTTATTATCGATATATGTATTTATAGATTATTTTATATGCACATTCTATATTTGTTATCAGCGTTTTTATTGTTATCGAAATATTCATCGATATTCTTATCGAAATAATTTTTTATATTTATCGATTATTTTATCGATACTTTCTATATATTTATATCATTAAGTAAATATTTATTGATCAATATCGATATCCCTTTTTACTTATGTAGTCATAGAAACCTTTAAAGATATTTTTCGATGATTTTATCGACACATATTTATCGGCATTATTAGATACTTATTCATCGATATCAGCACCCGTATTTCCTTCGTGTTTATTATCGACATATTTATCGATGTTATCGCTGTATATATCGATGCACTCTATTCATTGATTAAAATTTACCCATCGAAATAGTAGTATCTATCGATAATTTTATCAATAAATTTTAATTGTGTTAGCCAAACAGTTCGCTTCGCCGAATGTATTCGCTTCGTAAGTCACAATACTAGCCCAAGTATTGACATTTTAACGCAGTCTGCTTATTGCGTAGTGTCTTTCTCCGATAGCGACTTAGTTTTTTCTGCATTACACAATCCATACATCCATAAAAAAAAAGCCAAAAATCTACAGTATTTTGCAGCCACTTGAAAATTGTACTTTATTGCACAATTTTGTGGCCTACTAAAGTGCGTACCCGAAATTTTTCTAGTGGTATTTTTAACTTATAAACCGACGGGCACTTGAATAGGGAAAACATTTTTATACCCGAGAGCACTTGTGCACAAGGGTATATTAATTTTGTTCACATAACGGTTGTTTGTATTCATAAATGCTCAGAATGAATAGAGAAATCGATTAAGCCATGTCTGTCTGTCCGTACGTCTGTCCGTCTGTCCGTCTGTCCGTCTGTCCGTCCGTCCGTGTACACGATAACTCGAGCAAAAATTGAGATATCTCAACGAAATTTGGTATGTAGGTTTCCGTTAATCCAGTAGGTTGGTATTGAAAATGGGCGAAATCGGACTGTAACCACGCCCACTTCCCATATAACGGTAATTTCCAGAAATACGAAAACTGCGATATTTTAGTAACTACTGAAGA
>NW_016157120.1:23077-40954 GCF_001687245.7 Rhagoletis zephyria | reverse complement strand
CCCACTTATGGTTACATGTGTATATCTCGGTAACCGCTGCACTAATTTCTTCCAAACTTCGCACAGTCGTTGGCCTTGGTACAGCATACCNGATAAATCAGTAAATATTGAAGCTAATTTATTCAAAATTGATGCTTGCAACAATTCTTTACCAAGAAATACGTTTATGGTAAAATTTTGGAAAATGGGCGTGGCACCGCCCACTTATGATCACATATATGTATATCGGTAACCGTTCTACCAATTTGTACCAAACTCGGTATGGTTATTGTACTTGCCACATATAAGCAAAACGTTGAAAATTATTGAAATCCGACTAAAATTACGGCCGCTTTTCATATAACGGTTAATTTCAGAAATGCTTGAAACTTCAATATTTCGAAATTGAAGGACGCTAATTTACTCAAAATTGATACACACCGGCTTACCATCTAGCAGTAGGTTTCGGAGTGGTGAAAAAACATATATTTTAATACTTGCGTCGGGTATTTAATGTTCGGCTCCACCCGAACTTAGACTTTCTTACTTGTTTATTTTTTTTTTATTTGTATGCAGTCTGAAAATTGGATTTTCTTTTTTTTTTGAAAACCATGTTATCTATATCTATACGAATTATATAAGGAGAAGTCCCTTTTTTGTAACAGGTAATCTCGCGAACGGCTGTTCATTTTTTCGGGTAGGTGGACCAGGGACCGGTCTATTCGAAAAAATCTTATTATGGTCCGATTTGCTTAAAATTTGGTAAGTAAGCAGCTTTTTAGCAATTAGCACGTATGATCCATTTTTTCCGGGAAGTGGTCCAGGGACCGACCTATCCGAAAAAATCGTATTTACGGTCCGATTTGCTTAAAATTCGGTACGCATGTAGCTTTTTAGCATATATTAGCATATAGGATCCATGTTTTCCGAGAAGTGGACCAGGGACCGATCTATTCGAAGAAATCGTATTTATGGTCCGATTTGCTTAAAATTCGGTACGTAGGTAGCTTTTTGCCCGGATAAGCTTATAGATTCCTGTTTTCCAATTTTCATGCAATTTCGAATATAAATAGCTTTGAGCAACAACCATATCAAGGGGCGAATTTGTCACTAGGCAAGATTTTTTTGCGCAAATCAGGAACAACGAATACTGTCAAAATATAATTATAATATATGTATAATATATCTCAACTAATATATATTTTGAATACCGGTTTTTAGTTTTCGCAAGGCTCGAGAGCGGCTGAACCGATGTTTTTGAAACTGCCACCGGCCGCACGTGTCCCAAGGATGGTTTTAGTCTAAAAAAAAATCTATATGTAAAGGGGGCGTGGCACCTCCCATACAAACCGAATTTCTCATGCTACATATCTCTGAAAGTATGCATGGTAGAGTTCTGGAACTTGGTATGGAAATATACGAAATCAATCGCATACCCTTGGGGAAAAATTTGAGCTATTGTAAAAAGGGGTGTGGCATCTCCCATACAAACCGAATTTTTCATACTGCATATCTCTGGAAATTTTTTGGTAGAGTTCTGGAACTTGGTACGGAGATATATGCAATCAACTCTTGGGGAAAAATTGGACCTATTGGAAAAGGGGGCGTGACATCTTCCATACAAACCGAATTTTTCATACTACCTATCTTTAGAAGTGTTCATGGTAGAGTTCTGGAACTTGGTATGGAGTATGCGAAATCAATCGCATACTCATGAAGAAAGAGGGCAGCTGTTGGAAAGGGGGTCGTGGCACCTCCCATATAAATCGAATTTTTATACTGCATATCTCTGAAAGTATTCATGGTACAGTACTGTAACTTCGTATGGAGATATGTATGTAGTTGAAATCAAGCCCATACTCATGGAGAAAATTTGGGCTATTTGAAAACGGGGTGTGAGGCCTACAAACGTACCGACCTTTAGCTATCTTTGAATGTATTTTTTAATTCTTCTGTAGGTGTGTTTGTGAGTGAAATCCTCCTAAATGCTTGTACGGATTTTAACGAAACTTTTTGTGTGTTTGAGTGGGTCTCTGGATGGTTTAGTTTCACAATTTAATCCGACAGTTGGCGCTGTAGTTGAGTTATTACTAAAAATCTTATTTATAATCCGATTTGGCTAATGTTTTAAATATATATACAGTACTATTGCAAAAACGTGCTGCCAAGTGGTGCTAAAGTCGAGCTATTACTAAAAATAGCCAAGTGAGTAAAGGGGCCGTGAAGGTCAGATTAAATCGACCTGTTGCACCATTGAGTATATCGAACGCTCCTGCGTTGCGATTGGCCCAATGGATGTGATTTTCCAATATTATTATGCGTTCAAACTTTTAAGGTATTTCGTCTGAAATAAGTATATGTATATTACATTTCTGTAGAACAATGATCCGCACCCATATTGAAATTGCCACCAACTATAATGTAAAGCTTCTAGGACATTCACTATAGAACCGGGTCATTGTTGCCGCCAGGGAGTGAAGAGTTTCAATAAAATATATAAAAATATTGGGCGGGACGAAGTTCGCCGGGTGTGCTAGTGTTTTATAAAAAAGAATGAATATTAAATAAAAAGGTGTCTGTAATCAAGTGTATCGGAGTGTTATCCTACAACGGAAGTCCCTGAATAAGTAACGCAATGTTTTCTTTTCCGGCGAAAGATCATATTTAACTCTTCTTATGGTGTGCAGATCGCAGCGCTTAGCTATATATAAAGCTCTACGTTTGCTTGACAGCACACTTTGATGTAATTCAAAATATAATTATGAAGTAGTTTGATAAAAGGAGAGTTACAGGCGAACTTAACGTCCTTTTCTATTAAAATGACTTAACGCTTAGTTAGTCTAGTTTTAATTTCCGTAACTTAACTTAACTTAATATTTAGGCCAACCTGTTAGATGTGTAACTGTGTTGGCGATTAATTAAAACTTAACTTACCATAAGCAAATTAAGAAGCCGTAGATTTTAGATTGTTAAGTTACGGCCTAACGAAAATTGGGAGCGCTGAGAGAATCAGATTTGGGGTGCCAGATTTTCGTATTTGTATTTCTCAAAATTAAATGAACGCAAACCTATTTTTTGCAAGAATTTTTTGATTTGGCATTTTAGGCGGCAAACTGTCGAAAAGCTGAAAAGGAAAATACAAAAACAAAATACTACTGCTTCTGGCTTAAGTTGGTGTGTTAAGTAGTCATTGATGATTTCTTACGGTAAGTTAAATTAAGTTAAGTCCAGACTAACTGAGCTTTTACTTGAGCAAACGACCCTGAATATTCTGATCCCTTAAAGCCTGCTTTCAAAAGTTGTTTCCTCCTCTTATACCTGGATTTGCCATTTCCTTAATAGGCTATACATAAACTATATGAATGTCCAAATACATAGTGTAGAGTCTGCTACTCATTTTGCTACAAGATTCAATACCATTCTCGTTATTATCCTCTTATCTACCCACCGAACTGCATTCGATACTAAACATTCCACCTTTTCCTCAACTACCAGCGATTGCCCAAAGCAGCTTGCAACTTCAATGAATTAGATACTGCCGGACCAAAAAATGCCACAAAAATTATGGCAATGCCACTTGTCCAATTGTCAACGGATTTTATGATTTACTTTACACTTCTCCTCCAACAGCACTTGTGTGTTTATTGCTATTGTTGCTACCACTATTGCCACTGTAAGTAAATTTGCAGCTGTCCTTTTTTCTGTGGTTTCCATTTGGATTTATAACTGCAGGCAATGTCATAATTTCTACTTACTGTTGGCGCAATGGGAAAAGCTTCAAAAAGTATTCAGCAAATAACTTAGACAGTTGGCATATACCCTGATGTGTACATACATTTGTGTGTAGGTATGTATGTTTGTATGTGCGTATAAGGCAGGAGAGAAGTCAGCGTAAAACGTACTATGTATTTGCGTTTTCGTTTTTCCTTCATTCATTTATTTATTATTTTGTACGCCTCTTCGTTTTGAATGGTTTTATCGCATAATTGATGGTTACGTTGGGGTTAAATGGTTTGTGAATGGGGCGAGAGATACCCATTGTGGTATTAGATGAATAAATTAAGTCTAATGTAAGAGAAAAATTAGGAGTTTAAAATTATCATGAACAAAATTTAGTAACTATTGAAGTAATTTAACTTTTGTAAGTATCAGGGCCCCTTTTCCAACCGCTAACTTTTCATTTGTATGCTCGCAGGGATGAGATATTGATGAGGTTCGAAGGACTTCTGACTCTAGTTTACCGCCAATATTGTTATCGAGTGGGGCTTGCTGCTGTAGCGACATTACTTGCAGGCAAGCCATAGAAACTTCTCAACTTTAAGTTAATTACTTAGTTAATTAAAGGTATGGGTATATCAGAGACACGGTGACCTGAAAGATCTTTTGTATTTCTTATAGAGAAAGCCCTTAACTCAGTATGCCTAAGATTACTAAACGGGTATCTGTGGACATATACTGATCAGACCAAATACTGCTGGTACATATATGCGCGCGGCCAGCACTTCACCATCAGCTTTGAACGCATCAGCCGGAATACCGTCGCCTTGTTGCTTTAAAGTCTTAATATTGCTGTTTTCACCTCATCTGAAAGTGAACTTGAGTCTTACAGTGTAAATTCTGGCTGTGGACATGACGGCTGTTGTGTTTACCTTTTGGTTATCCATGGCTTCGCACCGGTTGGAAAGGAAGGCTCTTGTGATGATCTCTGTCGGTATTGTTGAACCTGTTCGAGTTCGAGAGACACTGAGATAATAACAGCATATTCAAATCGACTAAGGGCCGGATTCACAGTGCTTAGTGAAATGTTTGTTAACTTAACCACCAACACGAGTTTAACTACGAATTTATATTCAGAGTTAATTTATATTCAGAAAATAAACAAATTCTAAAAATCAAGAGTTTTCTATTCAAATTTGAAATTCGTTCCACAAAAAAAATTCATTTCCCAAGAGCTTAACTATGGGGGCATGCTGGTTCTAAGCTTTTGTTAACTGAGCATTGTGAATATGAAAATCAATAGTTAAACTCTAAGTGACTAGCCTTTTGCAAGGTTAATCAAAAATGCTTTAAACAACAAAAATAGTTTGAGCTTGTTTAAGATCATAGTACGTAAGTACCTACGTATGTCAAGACAAGGTTTGGGGCACCTTCTAAATTTTTTTGTTACTGAAAAACGTGGTGGTACCAAACTTTACGTTTCTTATTTAGTATAAATGTAGAGGATGCTCATGAAATCTTTATATTTAATTCTAAAAGTATTTTGTACATATATTAATCGAACAATTGGTTAAGCAACCTAACAATTTTTCTGATTTAAATTAGCTAAAAAAATATTACAATCTTCAGTTGTCATGTCAACAATAGCTTTTAATAAAAATCGAAAAAAATTTTTTTCAGTCTGAAAGCGATCCAGTAGCGCATTTCAAGGTCATTGAGCAACATGTATTATTTTACAGTAGAAAATTGAAAGTTGGTATATATATATATAGCAATTATCAAAAGAAAAAAAAAGTAATGGGGGCCCGTTTTATACGATGAAATTTTTTCCCCCATACAAAACTTGGACTACTGTAATGAACTTATGTAATTTGTTAAAATTGTTTTAAATTTTTGTCAAAAGTACTGCTATCTATTTATAAAAACATGCAGAAATATATTTTTTAAGCGGTTTTAAAATTTTTGACAAAAATAGTGTTAATTTTTTTAAATTATTAATAAAGAGCTGAAAAATAATTTACAACTCTCAAAAAACAAAGCCCTAAGAAAATCTAAAAATTATCAGAATTATAAGAACAAAAAAAAAAATTATGTAGCAACAGCAGCGCATAAATCATCTAATAAACTAATATCATTATCGCCAACATTTTATCGATGTATGTACAATGTCCAAGGTGGTTCAAAAGGAGTAAAGTAGGAATTTTAATGCTCACACGCAGTAGGATTATTCTATGTCGAAAAAAGTATACCCCTATTTTTTTATTTCGAAATAAAAGAATATTTAGATGTCGTTCAAAGCGCCCAAAGTTTTCCATGTATTTTATATGAAAAAAAAAACTTTCGTAGAAATGGTATGGAACTCTTGAAAATGAATATTTTTCCATCGGAAAGCTCTGGTTCTCTTTAGGAGACTTCCAATAATAATACCCAATTTCTAGAAAAAAACTTTTAATCACCGACTTGCCAGGTCTTAGCCTGGTAGGATCATAGTAATTATCGTGTCCTGAAATGAAACTTTCAAATTTCGTAAGATATGAGCTTACTGATTGCAAAAGTTAGGACTTGTCACTTCTTATCCTGGCAGAAGTCCCTGGCAAGTCAGCGCGGAATTTTTCCAAAATATTTTCCATCGCGTATGGCAGAAAACTTTTGTAATTTGGTTAAACTCGATGTGTTAAAACTAAAAAGTGGTTGTTTTCAATACCAAAAATAAATAAAAAAATTAAGTGAATTTGTTAATTGAAAATTATTCCTTAAGGAGCTTATGATTTTTTTAGCTCTTTGCTCCAGCTCAAATACTTTGCTCCTTTGCTCCGCATATGAAATTATTTTATATTATTACACAATTTTTATGGGCGGAACTGGGCGTAGTTATGGCAATGAAAAATTACTGAGTAGTTATCCATCATTTACAAATCAAAAAATTTGCTCTTGCAAACTTTCACTTACGTTATTGAATTACCTTTCATGTACATATGATTACCTAGAAACTATATACTAATGTACATACTTCTTACATAAATATACTTATTACATTAATCACTCATCCATCAACTGACACCTGAACCTCTTATTTCGTATTCGTCATCTACTCAGCACCATTTGTCATATACAAATGTACGTAAGTACTCTCCTCTAAGCCATCCCAATTTGTAAGCTATCAAGCGCAGCAAGAGGCACTGTAGAATGCCAGGTGCAAGTGAGTCCCTTTTTTGCTATGAAATTTTAAAATAATTTTAAAGTACTTAAATTACATTTGAGCAGCTACTTAGTACAACTGTCAATTTGACATGTACTCTTTACACATACATACATATAATTTTATAAAATTATTCATTTATTGTAAATATGTATGTAAGTGCATCTGTCTGCGAAAATAAAGCAAAACTATAAATAACGGTATAAACACTTTGGACACGTGCCAACGGCACATTCCAACAATTGGAAATATTTTCCCGCATGGCGATGTTTGCTAAGAAGTCAGTTCGGCAAACAACTTTCCAATGTAGTGTGACGAACATTGTGGAAGGCATTGAAATTTGGAATGCAAAAAATGGAAACTTGGAAAGCGAATGTGTGATACGAGATGCCGTTAATTTGACTTTGGCATTGTTGTTATACTAAAAACAGCTGAGTGGAGGGGCTTGCATGGGCGATTTGCTAACGAGAATGGCGGATGTGTTTAAGTGCCTACATATAAACACACATGCATATGTACGAATATATATTTGAAGTAATCGCTGCTAGTCGCCTTGGCGTATGAGTGATTTTTTTGGACTTTCCTTTTGCTTTCATTTTGGTCTAAGTGCTTGAGTGCTTGCCTGAGTGAAGATTGTGCTGCACACGCTCAGTGAAGTATGTGAGCTAATTTGCGCTGATTTTTAAAAATATAAATATTTAATACACGTAGTTTATAAAGTAAAAAATTAAATTCGGATTTTTTTTCAAAAGCACTATTTTTTGTTCTAATAAAAACAAAATATAAAAATATTGCGTAAACTCAAATTAACATTTACTTTAACAAAATAATGTTTGAAAGGCTGGTCATCTATGCTTTGGCTTTTATAAAATTCTGATTAAAGTTTCGGTGCGAAAATTTAATTAAAATTTTACTACATAATCCAACAAAATAAATGGAAAACCAAAATTCCAAATTAAAAGTCACTTTGTTATAACATTTTAGAATAGATTTTCCACCTTTTAATGAAATTTAGTTTGCTTTATCTTAAGACGAAAATAAAATATTTCCAAAAAAAAATTTTGTGTAGCTAATTTTTACATTTACTTTGTATGCTCCTCTAAATAGGAATATTAATATTCTAATACGCCATTAAACCTGAATATTCCGGAAGAATTTCAAAAAAACTCGAACAATACCCGAAAAGTTCCGAACAGGTCTCGAAAGATACCGAAAGAACTTTGAAAGCTCCAAAAAAATTCGACAACAGATAAAAAACTTTAAGATATCCCGATGAAAGTTAAGCTTTCTAAGCTCAGCTAAATTCTTGTACGTCATCTCGAACAGAGTTTTGAGCTGGAGAAAACTCCGCTAATCTGGTTCCATCTAAGGCAAATAAGAAACGTGCTTTCAACTTTCAAAGCTGTCGGCGATGATGACCTAGACTTTTCGGAAATCGGTTTTTTCAGCAGGTTTCGAACTGTAAATGGTTGTTTGAGATTTTCTCTGGGCCTCTCAGAACTCTTTTCTGAACGTACTCGAAATTTATTGAACTTTTCAAATCCGCCTTGGAATTTTTTGAGTTTCTAAAGAAAATTTTTAAAGAAGCTTTCAGAATTATTCGTGATTATTGTGGTTCTATTCAAGTTTTTCCGAGAATCGCGAAATTTTCATGAACTGATTTTGCAATATATTTTCGCGACATCCCTGAATTTGTTCGGGATTATCTCTTAACTTATCGAATCTTTAGAGAAAATATCGAAACATTTTGGTTTTTAGGTAAATTCGAAATTTATCAAGATTTGTTCGGAGGCTTTCAGAATTTCGTCTTTTCGGGAACCGGGATTTTTTCATGACTTTAAGTGATTTTCTGAGATTTTTCGGGATTTTCTCTTAACGTATCGAACCCTTAGACAATAAATACCTATATCGAAATTTTTTTGGCTTGCTCCGATATCATTTTCAAATTTTTCGACATTTTTAGGACTTTCAATATTATATCGGTGATGTGTCGGGATTTACGGGCCTCCCCGAGGCATTTTAGCATTTCGAATCGATTCGTTATCGAATCTTTTAAGATTTTGTCGAAAGTTTCTGATTTCTTGGTTTTTTTCGTTTCAGAATTAGTTTGAAATTCTATTTATGACATTAACGCGTCCCCACTACGCTAGTTAACCTAACCTAAAATGTTGCACCTTTTTTCATGTCAAAACAAATGGCTTTAATAAAACAGGATTCTGTTAAAAAATTAAGAAAAAAACATACATATATGTTACTATCAACAACAAATCAAATGCTAATTTTTAAGGCACAAAAATGAAACAAATAATGCTGAATTCTTTTTTCAACGTTATACATTAAATTTTTAATATATACCTACATGAAAAAAAATTATTTTCATACATATTATATTAACTTGTTATACTGTCTGGTAACTCCAAGAAATTCAGGAAATTTTTTTATAGATTTGCCACCTAATTTTCTTGTATATCTTCGCCTCCAAAAAACCAAAAAAGGTGAATTTTAATTTGAGATCAGGTTTGTTGAATTAAAATGTATAAATATTGAGCAAATAAAATAAATCATGTTTAGCCCTGAAACAGTCAATCACACTACCTTGGAACTCCAAGAAGTTAAAAAAAATGGGGGGTTGGCATCAAAAGTTAGGTAGGCACGTATATTTTTTACGTCATACATTTTGACAAGATGAGTTTTGATTTGAACAAAATTTTTAATTTTACTATAAAAATAGAAACAACAACAACGTAGCAGTAAAATTAAAACCAAAGATATCAAAATTGTTGTTAGTAGTGGATAAGTGGTTACAGCTGCGATCTACCACTCCTTAGGTCCAGAGTTTGATCCCGGGTCCGAGTAACATCTAAATTAGAAAAAGTTTTTTTTTAACAGCCCTCGGCAGGCGATTTGGCATTTTAGTGTATTTCTGCCATGAAAAATATATTACCATGAAAATCCCTTTGCCTTTCGGAGGCGGCGTAAAACTATAGGTCCCTCCATTTGTGTAACAACATAAAGATACACACCACAATTTGGGAAAGAAGTTCGGCCAAACATTTGGTAAATGTCTAAACGCCAAAATATATTATAATTATTAGAAGTAGTATTATTTTTAAAAACTAAAAAAAGAAACTATTATATCTTGTGAGTTTGGACAAATTAATGGATATTCATTTTTAAATAAAATTTTTGATTTTGAAAACTCAAAATATGATTCAAAAAATATTATTAATTATATACAAGTATTATTTACATAAGTATAACAAACTCAAATGACTCGAAGCCCGGAGAAGGAATATATGTAAATTTAACAAATAAAAAAATATTCCGATATAATTACTTATATTTTTCCTTAAAAACTTTATAAAATTTTAAGCAATGATCGGCAAAAAGGATAATTTTTGTTTATTTTTGTATACTTTAAAATATTAAGTGCGGTTTTCTCATGTAGGTTTTAAAATTTATATGCAATTTAAATACATTTTTTCAGAGCAAAATTTTGTGTTTAAAGGGCAGATAAATTTTGAACCTACTTGAGAAAACGGCACTAAGTTATATACAGTCTGTTTAAAATGTAAGTGCACTCTTTACACCTTATTCTAATAAAATATTCACAATTATTTTCATGGAAATTTTTTTCATTAATTATAATTATTTATGAAAATATTGTTCATTCTATAACATAAACCATTTAAATCAAAGTTTTACAATTTACATAAAGCTCACAAAAATTCAAACAATTTTCAAAAAAATTTCAAAATTTTTATTCAGAATTTCCTAAAAATTTTCGAGTATGCAGTTTTGTAGCCCATTCCATTTTAGTGCAAAGTGCAAAGTGCAAGTTTCAAGTCGCTGTAAATTAAATAATTAATGAAAAAAAAATTCATGAAAATAATTGTGAATATTTTATTAGAACAAGGTGTACATTTGCATTTAACACTGACTGTACATATATATATAAATATTTGGCAAAAGTAATAGTAACTGAAATAAGCTAACAATTCTTCGATTTCTGAAAATTTTAAATTATTTTAATTTTGGATTCCACAGCTGTAACTTATACTGACCCTTCACAGAAACGGCACCTTCAAAAGCGACAATTTGTATTTCCTTAATTTATATTTAAGTGTTTGTTTCACTTATAGATATTTTCCCCAGTTCCAGTAGTTCCTAAAAACGCCAACTCTTTAAATTTTCAACCCAATCAAGCTACTAAATCGATTTCAGCACCCTGGCTTTGCCAACCCGATTCATTCGGTTAAATATAAATAAGTATTCACAAGCTTCTAATGAGCGCTCATAGTAACACACACACGGACAAGCGCGCAAACACATGCACGCTTGCATACATTTGCTATTCAATTCAATTCCGTACTGTTGAAATTGGCAAAATTATTATTTTACTAGAATATTCTTAGCGACGCACACATCCTGACATCCTGAAGAGCGGCCATATTCAGTTCATGTACGTTCAATCAACTTTCGCCTTGCCTTGCCTGGTTTGCTGCCTGTTTCCTGTGTGAGTTTTTTTGGCATGTTTCGTTTTTTTTTTCTCCTTTTTAACAATTTTTTTTATTATTGCATATTATTGTTGTTTCTTTTACAGTTGTTGTGCGTTGCGGCTTATTTGCTGCTGTCTTGGCTTATGTATGTTGCCGGCATTTAGTCGTCACGTAAATTCAACAGTCAACACATATTCGTGAGAGCATACGTACGATTGTGTGTGTGTGACAAAAAAATAATAATTTTAAGGAAAAACATACAAAGTATGTAGTTATGTGTGCATATGTCCGCAGCAATCGCCCAGATATGTATGCATGCAAGCTTTCATACATACATATATATTTACTTTTACGTGTAGTGTAGAAAGCAAAATATTTTTGTATGCACGCAGTCATGCAAGCGTTGCTGTCATGCACAACATTTCGTTAAATACAACGAAAGGCAGACTAAAAAGCAAATAGCAAATAAATAAATAAAAAGTACAAGGTGAAATGGTATAAGTTTGTGCAAAATGGAAAATATTCATTTGCAGTAAGTAATAGTTCAATTGGTGTTGATTGCAAGTGCAGAGGCCAACAAAAATTTAGGAAATGATCCAACAACAAAATTTAAAAAATTTATATTTAAACTTAAAAAAGCAATTCTGCATAAATCCCACTTGCGACTGAAGTGAAGTGAAACTTTTTCCAATTACTTGTATGTGTAGCTCTTAATCTCTAAGTTAAATCTTAATCTTAATCTCAATTTTAGTCGTAATCTCAATCTTAATCCTAATCGTATTCTTAATATAAATCTAATCGTATCTTAATCCAATGGTATCTTAATCTTAATCTTAGTCTTAATCGTAATCCTATCTTTACATTAATCTTAATTTTAATCTTTTAGTCTTAGTGTTACTTTTAATCTTAATCTTGATCCCAATCTCGATCTAAATCTCAATCTTAATCTTAATCTTCATCTCAATATCAATCCTAATCGCAATCATAATCTGAACCATAATCTCGATCTAAGCGTAATATTAATCTTAATTTTAATCTTAATCTGAATTTTAATCTTAATCTTAGTCGTAATCTTAACATTAATCTTAATATTGATCCTAATTTAAATTCTACTTTTAATTTTAGTATTAATCTTAATCTCAATCTTTATCTCAATCATAATCTTAATCTTAATCTTAATCTCGATCTTAATCATAATCTTAATTTTAATCTTAATCTCAGTGTTAATATTAATCTTAATTTTATTCTTAATCTCAGAGTTTATTCTAATCTTAATGTTAATCTTAATCTGAATCTTAATTTCAATCTTAGTATTATCTTAATCTTAATTTTAATCTTGTTCTTAATCTTAATTTTAATATTAATCTTAATCTTAATCTCAGTCTTAAAGTTAACCTTAATCTTATCCTTAGTCTTAATCTTAGCCGCAATCTTAATTTTAATCTCGTTCTTAATCTTTTTTTTTCAGTTAACGTTCTATTCCCTTTTAGTTAGCGTTATTTTCCTAGTATGTTTGTTTGGAAGATGTTCGTAAATTTAGGTTATCGAAACGAAGCGAGATTTATTGAGCCGAAGCAATCCTTTCATTCGTGTCCATTTTAGATCCAGATATGGGTAGCAAAGTGATTTTCATTTATTACCATGCCTCTTCTTCACTGCCTTCTAAAGTGCAAATCTCACCTTTTTCTTACTTGGAAAAATCTTGAAAGTCTCACGAATTCCATAAAATCCTGAATATCCAAAAGTCCTGAAAAGAAAGCTGTAAAATCCCCAAAAATTGCCGGAAAATCCAAAAACTATAAAATCCCGAAAATTCCCTGCAACCGTAAAAGTCCTAAAGTAACGAAGAAAATTTAAGGTTCCTGAAAAATTAAAACGCGAAAATATGGAGGAAATCCAGTCCCAAAACACCCAAAAAAATACCGGAAAAGCCTAAAAAGTCGCCAAAATTACTTAATACTCCGGAGGGCCTGAGAAAAATTCGTTATTTTCTGAAAAATAAAACGAAAAACCCCCGTATAAATCCTGTAAAGTCCCCACAAGAAATCCGGAAAGGTTTCCAAAATTCCCCAAAACAGCAAAAGTCTTAAAGTACTAAAAAATTCGAAGGTTTCTGAAACATAAATCCCCTGACCTGTGAAGTCTCAAAATCTTCAGGAGAATCTAAAAAGTGCCGAAAATTCTCAAAAACCCTAAAACCATAAAGTCCAAAAAGAATTCAAGGTGCCTGAAAAATAAAACGCGAAAGTCCAAAAACCTACCGGAAAATTCTGAAAAGTCCCAAAATTCCCTATAACCCCAAAGGTCCTAAGCAAAGTGATAGTTTCCTGAAAAATAAAACACTAAAAAGCCCGAAGAAATCCTATAAGTCCAAAAAAAACCGGAAAAGTCCCCAAAATTGCCCATAGCCCCAAAATTCCTAAATTCCCAAAATTCGAAGGTTTCTCGAAAATAAAACACGAAAAATTCTATAAAGTTCCAACAATTAAAAGTTTACTGAAAAATGGAAATGGCTCGAAAAATCCTTAAATGATCCAAAAAAATTTCTGATAAAATGCCAAAAGTTCCCCAATATCCCAAAATAACCCCGAAAATAAAATATTTCTTTAAATTTTATTATCCGTTTTTCTTAAAGATTTAAGCTATGTAATATAGGAAATAGTATTCTAGCTGTTGCAAACATCAAAGATGCTAATGTTGCAATGAAATTAAAAATTTCCCACAAAAAGGGTATGATTACGTATACGACACGGCGCACAGTGGGACGTTCGCACATAAGCTGCGGCCAAAACTAGTCACCGTATTAAATCTTCGCTGAAACTGAATGGGGAAATGTGGAAAATGATAGTCCACCAAACCCCCAAAAAATGGCGCAAATGTTAAAAATGCATATTTTGATGAAATTTGGTTTACTTTGATCGTTTTATTAATTTTTGGGAAAATTAACAAACACATTTATTTTATTTCTAAAGCACTTCCTATTTCTTCCTTTTAAAAGTTATGTATACGCACTGAAACCTTCAATTCTAACTACAATTTATAGAACAAATGCCGAGGACTTTTGCCATCGAAAATTTTAAGTGAAACTCTCTTATGAATTTCAGTAAATACATATATGAAAATGTAAAGCAATGCTTAACCACAGTTATATTAAAGAAACTGGTCATCAATAAGTTTGGCTTATTATACATACATATATCCGCGCTGGTAGAAAAATTTTTTTAAATTACTTGCGAAAAAACAAAATTTTTTCCTACATTTTATTTTTGACATGGTATCAAAAATTTTTTTACATGGTATCAACTATTATTTTTCTTTGGTTTAGTTGCTAAGAAACTGCGTAATTTTGTTTTCAGAATTCGCTAGTACGTTTTTACTATGGCGAACTTAGCACAGTGCATAGGCAACTGGCTGAGTCAGTGGGGTCGTCGGTTCAAATCCCACTGAAAGAAGTCTGATGAGGAAATGTGGTGATTTCCGAAATAGCTATCTTTTCTAACATTTTTTCAAATTTCCACAATAAGTTTTTCAATAAAAAACGGCCTCAAGCTCAATAAAAATTTTTGAATATAATTTTTTGCCGCTGTAATCCCATTGTGCGGCAGCTGCTGTAGTAAGTATAAAACTCTCATTGAAATAGCTGTAATTTTCATAAAGTCATAATGTGTATATATATGTAGATACATATGCGTATGTGCTATGTCTGCGTATATATATGATTATTAAACCACAAGGAAACAGCGATCATTTGTACATCCATGTCAATGCAATTTTACCCTTTAGTAATGGCTTTTTACCACAATCAATGAAAATTCGTAAGCGATTTAATCCATTTAATGAATATTTTTTCCATTTATTGAATTGTTTTTTTGTTTTGAAGTAGGGACGAAATTATAATAAGTAAAATCTCTGACACACAATATTAAGCTTAAAACGGCTTGAATAGAAGACATAAAAACTACAAAACTGATTTTACTACCAGGTTTTGGTAAGGCAAAACGATGTTATAAAAGTTCAAATCTGCCACAGCACATTATTATAGCATTCTACATTCATACATACATACATACATACATACACATGTATGACAAACTCAAATATGGATTATGACACTTTAGCGGTGCACAAGCCAAAATTTTTATCAAATCCAAGCAAACATAAGTACTCGTAGGTATGTATGTATGTATTTACTTTTTATGGGCTATATAGCTCCACCATCTTCATTTCCCTTATAGTTGGGTATGCTACATACATATGCATGTATGTGTTTTCATACGTCTATATGACACGTACCCTTTGTACAAATACACCTTTGCAAATATCGTAAACTGCTGACAGAACTAATACTTGCACGAAAAACGGAAAGTTCAAAAGTGAGGAAATTGCGAAGAGAATATGCGAAAATATGTATGTAAGTGTGTTGCAAAATGCAGATTTGGATAAAGGGGAATTTCTATTTCTAGCTGACAAATTTTCGTGGGGTGTACTAAAATAGAGATTTAAATGAAGGCAAGTGGTGTTGACGTAAAGTTTTATTGTAATTTTTGTATATCATGACACACTCTTTCAAGCGTTGATAAGAGTTGAAAAAAGTAGGTTACTAAATAACATTACCATATCCAGATACCTACACAAATTTAGCAAACTTAAATTAAATATGTCCGAATTTTTTGAACCTATCCCTTGTTCTTCAACCATGCTGACCTTTCGTTGGATCCCAAGAGCTCTCTTCTAGTTAGATAATGACTACACTATTTAGGTCCATAAATAAATGGACACTCGTACGAGAAACACCGAATGAATCTCACATCCTACTCGTTATGCGGGCTACAAGCGGCACGAGGTATGCTGGAACACGTTTCTTCACCTCTTTGTTCTACCTCCATATCTTCCCAAACGCTACTATGTAGCACCTTAGGTTTTATTGGGCGTGCCTTAGGGTTTATTGGGCTTTAAGGGAGCATGTTGCATCCTGCTTTCCAACTTTGCCGCTGTATAATTACATAGATATTAGTTTAAAAACCACTAAATTTTGTCGTATAGTCTTTAACTCATAGTTCAAATAAATGTCTACCTGCATATGTTACACCTTGTTTCAGAAGCGACTAGGTGTCAACCGTCTCCCACCAGTTCAACTATAGGTGTGAATGGGCCTTACAAATACTGTATATCTAATGTATATGTATGTACCCAACGAAGACCCAAGCCTTTTCCAATTGTACTCCTGCTATTAAAGTGTATTAAGTGGTATTCTTCTCAGCTCATCGGGGAAAGTTTAGGCTCGAGAATGACTCATAGAAATTTTATCACTTTCTCTTAGATTATATAGATCCCAGCAGACATAGCGAAATAGATTGAGGTTTATTTAATAATGTGCAAGGTGACCCAAAATTGTTCACCCAAATTTGTTTTTGAACAGCTTTTTTACTAAATAAAAAAAAATAAGATTTTGAGTGATGGAAATCTTTATTTGGACCGTTGCAATTTTTTCTGTTAAGTAGAAAAGATCATAACCGTCAATTGGCTGCCGCCAGTGTTGATATCGTTTTATCGCATTAACGATGACTTTCGACAAGATTTCCGGTGATAACTGTTCGCTTTCCTGTCGAATATTCTCCTTAAGGGCTGCCATTGTCTAAGGCTTGTTGGCATAAAGTCACGACTTCAAGTAGCCCCAAAGAAAAAAGTGATTAAGAAGAAGTGTGATTAATTTTGCCCTACTTTGCACATCCAGAAAAGAAGTCGTAAAGAATTCTTTATTACTAAATGGCTGCTCTCACGTTGATGATAGCTTCGCGAAAAATTGTCCCAACCGATCTTCCGAAATTCTCGGTAGAAAGAAAATGTTCGTTTGTAACGCGAAAAGGGGGAGGTAGACGAGCTTACTAAATTGGTTACTTCCATTTCGCTTTCATCAACATGGAAGGGGACAGGCATGTTCCTACGACAGTCGCGGCCACGTAACTGGAATGACCCAGATTCAGGACAAAAACTATCCTCAAAAACTCTTTGGCGAATTTGTGTGGTATTTAGGCTCAACAACAACAGGACGTACATGCCAACCGATTTCTCCAAGCACATATTAAGGGAACATTTCCTTAAAGAAACAAATATCAGACGAGAACATATTGTCATCTGAATGCGACATGAGAGTGACAAGGGACATTCAATGATCATAGGACAACATATAAGTACGGTGACCATCCGCACTTTATTCCAAAGGGCAGTCTTCTTTCGTGAGCGGCCGTCTTTTGATTTTTCGAAAAATCTATTTTGTCCTTATTTCAAAAGCTGTCCTTTAAAAGAACTTTTTTTATACCCGAGCGCACTTGTGCACAAGGGTATATTAATTTTGTTCACATAACGGTTGTTTGTAACAGCCAAAACGAATCGAGATAGATATAGACAAATGTATACATAAATGATCAGGATGAAAAAAGAAATCGATTAAGCCATGTCTGTCTGTCCGTCCGTCTGTCCGTC
>NW_016157120.1:0-20751 GCF_001687245.7 Rhagoletis zephyria | reverse complement strand
ATTTATGTATACATTTGTCTATATCTATCTCGATTCGTTTTGGCTGTTACAAACAACCGTTATGTGAACAAAATTAATATACCCTTGTGCACAAGTGCGCTCGGGTATAAAAATTTAAATAGTAATAGAGTCTAGATGTTTACAATTGCATCTTTCGCTAAGTCTCTTGTCGGAAAGTAATTGTCAAAGCAGGCGTGCAAGAGTTTTGTCTAGGATCATTTCAGCTAGTCTGAAGTTTGTCGCAAAGAGAACCGGGGGAATTTGAGGAGTTTTGCTCTGTGCGGAGAGAAAGGCGCTCGTGACAATACCACTACATTGCCGTATTTTATATTAAGATTTTTAAACTGGTTCGTAAGATATACATGATTAAAAGGAACCAATTTTTACTTTTAGTTAAATAACGGTAAATTTCAAATATATCGAAAACGTATCTATAGAAAAAAAATTAACACGATTTTCGGAATCACCGAGCAATTCTACATAGAAATTGGACAGTGGCATCTGGAGAACAAAAAACCAAATTAAAATTTGTGATCCAGTGTTATTAATAAGTACATTGGATTGTTTTTAAAGCACCTATTTTCATTTATCTACATAATTTTAATGAAAAAAATTCAACCATCAACCTTTTCCCCATTTCATTTTACCACTGCGATTGCATTTGTATTTATTTAACAGCATTACAATTTGCTTAAGGTGCAATGCAAAGCAATAACGTAGGCGCTGCAATACCATTGCTGAGCTGAGCACAATTACCAAGGACAAGTGGGTACTCGAGTCTACTGCAGCCATTGGCTGCACCATTGGACGAAACAATGGTTAATGGTGCTGACTTTGTTTCTTTGCTGCACAGCTACATCGACATTGCTGCTTGTGCACACACTCGATTGTTGCTTACAAATCATTCAGCCATTTTTCAAGTGTTTAATGGCTTTCGATTGCATTGCATTAAGTTGAAAGTGAAAATACAAAATGCAAGAAATTCTAAATTGAAAAATTAAAAAAAAAAATTAAAAATAAAATATTAAGTACAAGCCAAGAGTGTTACGGACCGAGAAGTACTGATAAAATAAAACAACTATGGGTTAGAATTAAATCCGATTTAAAAACTAAAAAAAAATTCGGGTATACTAAGATCTCTTTCAAATGGTATCTCCTATGCAATGGTGAAAAAATCAGATTAAAACTATAACCTCATCGGGAGAGCACCCCAAAGTTCCCTCCTTGCCCTGCTTTTCAGAATAATGGCCTACGATGGAGATTAGCGAGAAGGAAGATGAAAAGCGGCGTCCTGAGAAATAGGCAGAGAACTCTCAAAAGTCGGGATCGCAAGCGAACGCCGCACAATGGCAGAAATATTTGGTCATGCCTTCTGCTGTGCACACGACTTTGCCACTCATTTCGTGGCTACCAAGCTTTGCTAAAGGATCGCATGTTAAAGTACATAGATTTGTATATGGCTCAGCCTTAGTTACCACGCTAATGTCGACAGCATTTTCACTATGAGGATGCCATACAAAAATTAAAATCCACGTTCAAACCACTATTCCCTGGAAGAAAAGATGCTTCAACTCGACACCTCTGGGTGGACGACGACGACGAAAGCACGGACGCCAATGAGCACAATGAGTGGATCAAGTGCAGATGGAACTGTCTAAATTTGCGATAAACAAACTTTGGAACTTCGCAAAGTAGACAGACTATTAGTGAAGCTTTTAGATCTCGGCGGGAACCATTAAACGATTGTAGTGTCAGAGAAGTGGAAGAAGGAGTAGTAAGTAAGTATTCTGCCATCAGTAGGCTCACAAATTCATTTTGCCTTCTACATACATTCTCTCGTTTTTTTGAATAAATTTAACTAGTGAAGCCTAAACTTGCAAACACAGAAGTGACTGGGAATTTAGTATTACTCTTAGCGATGACGAAACATCCATTTTCATGGACGGCTCCAAAATGGATGTCGGAACAGAATCTGGAGTCTTCTCTCAGGAATTATCTCTAAGAGAGTCTGATGGACTCCCGGGTCACTGTAGTGTTTTTCAGGCTGAGATATTTGCAATCGACAAGGCGGCGAGGCTGTTGAGCATGATCGACCTAGCTCCGTCCAAACTTGCCTTCGCCGTTAACAGTCAGGCAGCTATCAAAGCCTTAGGGTCGGAGACGACTAACTCGATATGTGTTAAGGTATGCGGAAGATCTCTACAAGCTCTACAACAACACATAATCAACCTTTAAAGGGTCCCGGGTCACAATGGTGTCCCAGGAAATAAGGAAGCAGAGAATGTGCTAGAAAGGGATCTGAAATGGGGTTTGGGGAAGTGATCCAGATCGCGAAACCTTCCCTGCGATTTCTGTTTTCGGAAATAAAGAGACTGACCAAGACAGCCACCAAGAGCAGGTGGGAAAATCTGCAAACCTGCATGGTATCGCGCAAAGTTTATTAGGGCTGACAAAGCCCACCGTTAATCTTCTTACAGGAATACTAACGGGACACTGGACCATTGGCCATATGGCCGCCAGGTTCGGATCACCGCATAACGATTTCTGTAGAAGCTGTAGAGATGAGGAGGAGGTAGAATCCGTCCTGAAAAATCGTTAGAACTCAACGAATACCCCCTGGTTGTCTTCATGGAGATTTAAATAGCTTTCCACAATGTATGGCCGGAAGCAGTGAAAAGGGCACTTTCTTGATACAGTATTTTGTGAGAATGACAACCACCAGAGGCAGGCCTCAGGGAGTGTCCTATCGCTTCTCCTCTGACTCTTGGTTATAAACGAAATTCTGGGGATATTTAAAGCGACAATTTGATAATACTCATCAAACTACTTCGAATCCCTTCTCCCAGGCTAAATACCTGCTAAGGAGATGGCAAAGAGTGGTCTAGCAGATTACTACGAGTGCAAGTGTAAACGGACTTTTGGAAAGCAATTTGGACTGTCACCTTGCATGACCTATAGTATGTTCACCACAGTCATAAAACCATATGCAACCCGTGAGGCTTTAGTTTGGGGAAAAGCTCTTGACAAGAGGAATAATAGGAAAGTAATTCTGAAAAGGCAAAGACTCGCGTGCCTCATCATAGCAGGAGTGGTGCGTAGCGCAACTCAGGAGGGACTTAGCATGATATTTAACTGCTACCGCTGCATATTTTTGTCCATGGTACGGTCGCAAAGAGCACACTCTGACTCAGGGAACTCAATAACAGAGGAACACAACGGGAACCAAACAATTTCGAGCATGCAGCTATTTATATGCCACATGAACTAAAAAGGGGCCGGTTTTTATGGAAGCAAAGCTGACATAAAATTGAGCACTGACTACATTGGTTGGTTCAATACCAGGACTCTAATCGTAATAGTCGTAAATGGGAAACTCGTCACGTAAAAATGCATATTTCGGATTATAATAGACGTGAGCGTACTGCTCGCCTCGTATACCGAATTAGGAGACAAGCAGTAAGTTCACGACTGTAAGTTTCACGTGACGGAATAATTGTTCACTCTCTTCGTTGATTCTGATGCCTTTTTTATCTCTTAATCCATGGACGCTAGGGATAGAATCAGATTTTTACGTTAATGTAAGTATAGCCCTCTATATCAAAGCGCTAGACATAAGACGTCAGTTTATTTTCATTAAATGATTTCTAATTAATTTAGTAAAAATACTCAATTTACACACTGCTCTACAAAAACAATGGACTCACTTGTTAAGTTTCGTGAACTTTTCTGCTAAAATACAACACCCATAGAACAGCCGCGCTGATTTTAAATTTAGTCGTTAACTATTCGTTTAACTGTGCTAATGTGTTAGCGCGTTCAAATAAGAGAAGATCGGATATGAATCGGTTCCACTTACACTTCATAAAAATTCTAACCTTCTCACTTGCTTTACACTATCGATACTCCGCCGCTGTAATCACCTATCCGCAATGCGATCAGTTGCAAGTGGAGACGAATTGTAGCTGCAAACGTGATATCTACGTCGACATGGAAATTGTCTGTCCGCTAAACGTGCGTGCAAGCAACAACAGCGATGGCATAGTAACAATCGCCATTTACAGAAGCGCGCAGGTGCAAGTGACCTGCCAAGGCAAGGCTCAAGAGGCTGATGGTGAAGCGCTCGCTACCGCGTTGCCCTCACTGCCTGTCGGACCTGATTTAATGCTGCTGGCGACACGCGGTTGCACCAATGGCTTCGACACAATTTTGCGTCGCTTAAGCATACGCAAAGCCAGGTTGCTTGAGCTGAGCGCTGGCGCGACGGCAACAAACACAAATCTAACACGACAACAGCTACCCACTGTGCTGCCGGTGGACAACTTGAAGCTTACTGCTTACACGCGCTTAGCAGCTGATCTTTTTGCGGACTATGCGCGTTTGAAATTCCTCGAAATCGAAGCTTCCTACTTGCACTTACCGCCTGCGGTTTTCCAGTCGCTACCCAGTTTAGTAGGTCTTACGCTAAAGGCGCACATTTCACGGCTGCCGCTTGAAACATTTCGCGCACAGCATCGACTCTTAAATGTTGTTTTCAGCGATGGTGCGCTGCAGAGTCTGCTGACTGCTGATTTCCAGCACTTGCCAAAGCTACAGTCGCTTCACTTGCCACGCAATCAGCTGGATCAAGTACCAGCGCGCACGTTCGCGCCACTTAACGAACTATTGCGCATTAATTTGAGTGAAAATCGCTTGCGTGCGCTGCCCGCCAATATGCTCGAGCATCAATCGAAGCTCGTTTACATCGATTTGAGTGAAAACCAGCTGCAAACGCTATCGCCGGAATTATTTACGCATACACAGCGCCTGCGGGAGCTCCGCTTGTCGCACAATCAATTGCAAAGCATACCCAGCGAATTGCTTGCGCCACTCAACTTTCTCAAGCTATTGCATCTGAACAACAATGCGCTGCGCGATTTGCATCCGCACACCTTCGCCAACAATACCGAGCTTCAGTACCTGCATTTGCAGCACAATCGCATCGAGTTATCAGCAGCGGACATGTGTGCTACGCTCGTCTCCTTCACAGAACTAAGCGAACTGCTGCTGCACAACAACTCGTTGACGCATTTGTGCGCACTGCTGCCGCCAAGGAGAATGGGGCGCATTGATTTGTCACACAATCGCATCGGAACGCTACGAGCGCCTGAGCTAGTTGCGCTCGCATGCAGTTGGGCGCGCGTAGATCTATCGCATAATGCGCTCCAAAGTATTATACTGCCATCGAAGTTGAACATCAGCTTGGAAGACATGCCAGCGCTCAAATGCCAGAGTAACATAGCGCTTAACGAGAATGCGCTGCACTGCGATTGCCAGCTATTGGACTTTGTGCTGCAGGGTCATCGGCGCTTTCTCAGCGCGCAGACGCAACTGAACACGACCAATCTGAGCTGCGCGTCACCAGCTACGCTACGAGGCCGCCTTGTTGATACTCTGCAGCCCAGCGAGCTTTTGTGTCCTGTTGTCGCGGCCTTTTGTCCCGAGCGCTGTCGCTGCTGGGCGCGGCCTCACGATGCTACGCTAATTGTAAACTGCACGCAAACGCAGCTGAAAAGTGTCCCTGCGCTGCCATCGCTCTCCAAGACAACGCTTGCGGCAATCGAGTTGCATGTTACACACAACGAAATCCGCGCGCTTCCGCTGAACTCAACCGCCGGTTATGTGAAAGTGACGCGCATATACGCGGCCTACAACCAGCTCAGCAGCATTGAAGCGGCACAGCTGCCTGCGCAGCTCACACACCTTGACGTGCGCGCTAACCGCTTGGCGCGTCTCAACAACAGTTTCTACATACTACTCAATCGCACACAAACGCTGGCTACGCTGTATTTGTCACAAAATCCATGGGCGTGCGACTGTGACACCGAACAGCTGTTGATCGCCGCCAAGGTGCATCACAACCGTATACGCGATCTGGATGCGCTCAGCTGCGCCGATCCGCAGTATCCAAAAATACTTGAGCTAGCGTTCAACGATATTTGTCCTACAGATATGACAGCACTTTTCGCCAGCATAAGCCTGCTGGCCACAGGTTTGCTGCTAGCCATCACCAGCGCGTTCTACTTCAAATATCAGCTGGAAATAAATGTATGGCTATACGCGCATAACGCCTGCCTTTGGTGTGTCACCGAGCACGAGTTGGACAAGGACAAAGTCTTCGATGCGTTCATCTCATATTCGCACAAAGATGAGCGTTTCGTCAAACAAGAGCTGTTGCCGGGTCTGGAACAGGGCGACATACCATTTCGCGTGTGTACGCATGAACGCAATTGGCTTGCGGGCGCTTATATACCTGAACAAATCGTCGAATCTGTGGAACAATCGCGCCGCACAATAATTGTGCTCTCGCAGCATTTTATCGAATCGCCGTGGGCGCGCATGGAATTCCGCACTGCACATCAGAGCGCCTTGGATGAGCGACGCGCGCGCATCATTATTATTATGTATAGTGAAGTGGTGAATATGGATGCGCTCGATACAGAGCTGCGCGCCTACTTGAAGATGAATACCTACTTGCAGTGGGACGATCCTTGGTTCTGGAGCAAATTACGTTATGCCATGCCACATAAGCGTCGACATGTGCGGGAAGATGCGAATGCGCCGCGGTATGTCTACAGCCGCTCTGAGTTAATAGAGCTGGGTAGACGTGCGCGCGGAGCGAGGCATTGAGACTATCAATTGAGTGTCAATTTATTTTTGTAATTTATTATTAAAAAAATGTAAAATACAATATGTATAGAAAAAATATATACCCGGTATGCAACGAGAGGGCAGTTGTCTTACAGTCTTACAGTAAATACAATTTTGCTGAGAGTGCAGAATATCGACTCCCTCTCTTAATGGTGCTATACCTCGTTATAATTTTTGACAGAAAGTTGGACTAGAATCGGAAGCTTACGGAGCGATCCACGAAAGCCATAACCGCCCTTTAAGCAAGCTTGCACAAAGTTAACAAATATTTATCAAACTTCAAAAAGTTTTGTTCAAAATTTCAAACTTTTTATTCAGAATGCCTTTTCCTAAGTATTAGCACCTTTATGAGTGCTAATCGTCCTTAAAACAATGGGTACTCTGTTTATTAATAATTTTCCAATAAAACTTGAACGCTTTCAAACGCTGCTTAGCCCTGCAATACAGACATGTGCTTATCATCATAAAACAAAGTGCAAAGTAATTCACACCAACTACATTGTATGTAAATAGTGCTAGACACGGTCTTTGCCTACAACAAAGTCCATTGACGTGGATGTAAACAATTAAATATTTTTGAAACAAAACCATTTCTTTGTTTTCTTGTAAGAAATTTACTATGCACACATGGGCGTACGCATACTTAATTAAAAATGCAAGTATTTTATTGATTGCTTAGTGTGAAAAACGGATGAATGACCGAATTTGCTGATTTTCAAAAAACAAGTGAAGAATTTTAAATCCACAGATGAAGTACATTCAATAGAGATGAAGTCGGGAATCGTGCGAAAGTAACTTTTTTCGAGCTTTTCCCGATTAAGCGGTGCCAGATTAAAATTGCCGAAAGGCGTATCATTAAGAACAAAGTGGTGGATTTGGGATAAAACTGAGAAAGAAACAAGTAAAGAAGTACAAGTGCGGCCGAAACCGAACTTTTTGTATATGCGGCGCATGTATTAAATGTCGGTTTTTTTCACCCTTCAGTAAGCTGCATGATAAGCAGGTGTATTTTTGCCGATGTCAAACAGTTTCGATAATATGTTATGGTTTAAATAACTGAACCAAGTTTGGTGGAAGTCGATAAGGCGGTTATCGATATACACTTATGTAGTCATAAGTGGGTGATGCCACGCCCATTTTACAAACATCAATAATCTTGTGTCTTGTTGAGAGATTGTTGTTATTGAAATATCGGAGCTTTTGTATTTCAGAAATTTACCGTTATATGTTAAGTGGTGGTAATTTTAGTTCGATTTCATAAATTTTCAACATATCGCTTTTTTTGCGCCAAGGTAGATAAATGTGTCGAATTTGGTAGAAAATGATAAACCGGGTACCGAGATACACATATGTATGTATGTATGTAGGCTTAAGTGGGCGGTGTTGTAGGTGTAGATGGGTTCTAACATCACATAGTAGTTTTTTGTGAAAATTGCAGATAGAGGGTATTGAATACTCAGAATCTAATTAAAAAACTCGAAATTTTTACGAAAATTTGTAGATTTATTTTTAATTGCATAAATTTTTAAGTCACTCGATTGGTGCATTTGTACAGATTTTTAAATTTTTACATTGGGCTATTGGTACAAAATAAAAAAATTTAGACAATTTTTTTTTTAGTCAAAAGATTTGTACAATACAGCAATCTTCTATTGAAAAATTTAAACAAATTATTTTCCGTGATTTGGATAAAGAAAAAGATTTGGGTATTCACACAATTCAGATACGATTTGCCCTAAATTTCGGCAAAAAAACACAATCGTGTGACACTGCCTCTAAACTTGTATTTATACGGGTGTGGTTAAAAAATGCACTATAAAAGACTACCCAAAATATTCCAACGAATTGATAACCTCCTCCTTTTTATGAAGTCATTTAAAAATTGAGTTATATATGTATTCCATTAGAATCTGTGTATAAAATATAAGGCGAAATACGAAAACGGCAACACTGATTTAGCACTGTTTCTTACATTTTTCAAAATATGTTTGCCAATCTTATTTTTACATCCGTGTCAAAGTTCAAATGGGGGACCTACCGCAGCAAGACAGACAAAAAGTTGAAGCCCCATTTCCTCCCGAATGGGTTACATCTGGCAATCCTACTACCGAGCTCAAACTAAGAAAATAATTTAATCACTTCAGTACTATTTAGTCATCAAAGTCGATCGCTACTGCATCGCAAAAAGACTTCAACTTCAACAGAAATTAACTTTTCTGCAGTTATACACCATAACTGCAAAGAAAATACAGCTTGTCTCACTCGAACATGTTGCAACATTCCAATGAATGCAAAAATGAGCAAAGCAAAATAAATAATCAGTTGATAACAAAAAAGTATTTACATATGTACATACATATACACATGCAGCAAAAATTTGCCACAGATTTACCTGTTTACTACCTACTACCCATATAACAGCTGTTATGTACATATGTACGTATTGTTGTTGTTGCTATAGCGTTGCACATTTGCTTGCTGCAGATAAGTTTTCATTTCCACGTTTTTTGTTTCTTGTCTGCAAAATGTACAATACAGACGGTGGCAGCGAATTTAGGTCAATCGCTTGTTGTGTGGCTCTGAACGCCTGCTAAGGCGTCTATGGCAAGTTCCTAGAATGGTTCGGTTTCGTTCGTTCGTGTGCGTTCATGCTTCGCAACTGGTTCGCTCGTTGGTTCGCTTGGCTCAACGATGCGAATTTGTTTGTTGACTTGACTGGTATGGTTTCGTATGTGTTTGGTGATTAGTGTTTATTATTTTTGATTATTTCGCTCTTTAGAGGTTTTCTTTATCATAAAATATATTTGATATAAATATTTTTATTTGTAGAAAAAACTTGCAGAAAAACGCATCATCTCCAGGCAGTTAACCCGTAAGATTACAATATCGCCGCTTTCTGTTCAACGTCGGAATTGGTATGTCATCGACGCCAATACCTAGTTCAGTGATGCTGAAAAACAGCGCCTGAGGGCGGAACTCTTTGAATCACTTTGTAGATTTTATATGGGCGCACATAGAGTAAAAGCTCTCTCTGAGCATCACTGGCCTACTTGAAGCCTGGCCTCCTTCGACCAGGTAGTGAAGAGGGTGCCGGCAAGGTGTATTAAACAAGGTGGTGTTGGGGCGACAGCTGAGTTTTTCGCCGTGGAGGCCATTACGTCAAAATGATGTGTTTGTTGTAACTCATACCAATGACAGTATGGACATCAGCGTATAATTTGTTAGTGTAATTTTTTACTTATATACGGCCAACACCACCTTGTTAGGTGCCGGTTTATTTCGTTGAGGAGAGGGTTAGGCTACGTGCAGTGAAGAAGCAAGCAAGTTCAAAGAGGTAGCCGTTTAATTTGCTTAAATCGTCTCGGTTTTGATGCTCGATCTCGAAAGGTTAGTGACGACTGTCGACCACTCAATAATTCGCCGACCACCCTGTGGGTCTCTGTGGGAGATAGGAAGTCTCGATGTTTTCTAATAGCGTGGGGTGGCATGCGATGTATAACTGCTCGCTCGGAACACTTGGTGTATGCGACAAATATCTGCGTGCGAAACTTGACAATATTTTGAATTCGTTACGATAGGCGCTCTACCAGTTGAGAGAACTTTCAGTTATATTAAGTCGTTTTTTTTTACTGGACTTTATGGCGGCTGAATCCTCCTGAATTTGAGAATTATTACAAAACCAAAATAAATTAGCTTGTTTTCGAGCTGTAGATGACGCCCGGCTAACACGACCTAATGTCACATTTGCACGGGCAAAAAATATTGGCTACAATTTATAATTTTTGTTTCGCATTCGCAAAAACTCGGCATTGATCATTGCGAATGCGAATGTTAAAATTAAAGCAGAATCTCTGCGGTTGCGAATGCGAATATTCGCAATAAGCTTGGTAATGTATATACATATGTGCCTATGCCTACATACACTCCGCTTCACTTGAATAGATATAATTTTGTTTCCTCAAATCTGAGCTCACATCTCGGAAAACCCTCGTTCTCATCATTTGGAAGAATGATAAATTTCGAAGACAAGTGGTGAAAATGAAGAAAACACCATGATTGCTTACTTTGGATATTATTCCACTTTTTATCAAACTGCACGAGCATTATCTTATTATTTTGATTAATTTGAATAGGCACAAGTACGCGTAACATTCTTGTGTGAATATCAAATTTATTACAATTACACTTAAAACCTTTTTAAGAATTCAAAGGACACTTAGAACTATAATAGAGCATGGCGAAGCAGGCGCACTTTCAACTGCACAAAATGGAGGAGTTCAGGGATCTAGGACTTTGCAGGCGATCCATTGGAAATAAAACTCGAGGAAATGCAAGAAATGCAACCAGAACACAAAAGCTAGACGGAAATGGGAAAAAGTCCGTTACAAGGTCAGCATATTATTGTAGAGATAGTGGACCGAAATTAAAGAAAAACGTTCGTGTTTGTGGCATCCCAATGTTTACTACGATTTCTCATCAACAATTCACAAAAGAGCAGCTTTTTCACTTAACAGCTTAGTATCCCGCTCTTAAGAAAAGCAAAAACTCCATATAAAATGACGTACAAGAAATGGCTAAGAAATTTTCTTGAGTCAAATTTCCTTAAGGCAGTAAGCAGTTCTTCAGAAATTTAGTACGCTTTCTACTACGGTTTTCTAAAGTTTTTTGTGAAAAAATAGCACAAGGCAACCCAGGTTTGCAACAGAAATATATGCCCGTTCCATTATTTCTTGAGGAAAGAGTGAGGCAACAGGCTGTGCGTTATCAAAAATGTCAAAATTCCTTGGACACACACGCGAAATAATGGCAATTTTTTCTTGACCGTTTTCTTAAGAGCTGGATACTAAGCTAACAACACAACGCATCGGATCCAGTGTTGCCGTGTTCACTTTTCCTACCAAAATTGGTAGCTTTTTTTCTCGTTGGTAGGATGGTACGACGCTCACAAAGCAGAAAACATCTCTGGCTTGTTGTCTGTCACTTTGGCAGCACTGTGAGCAGGCTTGCCAAATTGGGACAATATCAGTTTTACCCTAATTCTGTTTCTTAGATGGTCCAACTCAGTGGCGGATCCAGCGGGGGCCGTTTTGGGTGTAAAACTACGTATCAGTCCGTGGCGGACACACAGGGGGTGGTTTTGCCATTTTTTTAGGTTTTTCACAATTCACTTTAAGGGTGACGGACCTCAGATTCAGGTCGAAATACATGTCGGTAGGTGGGTGGGTTAAAAGTATATATCTTTTTTTGGTGTTTTATATGTATGTACATATATATAAGCTATTATTCCGATCTTTTTGTTTACCTGGAAACCCTCTTTTTAAGTATACAATCCAGAAAAATAAATGTATTTAATGGTGCCAAACGTTGGTTTCTTGATTAAAAGAAATGGTAGGAAAGAAGAAATTTTGAGGGTTTTTTACCAGCTCTCGGTAGCAAAGAAAGTTTTTCGGTGGTAGTCCCTTCCTTGCGTTAAAGCCACTGTTTGATAAAAATAAATAGAATAAAATCCAAAGTAATCAAGGTGCTGTCTTCATTTTCACCACTTTTCTTCGAAATTGATCATTCTTTAAATTGGGAAGCTTAACCGTTGGCCACAAGTCTTGAGGAAAAAATGACTAAAAGCTCAGTTAGTCTAGACTTAATTTCCGTAACGTAACTTAACTAAATATTTCGGCCAACCTGTTATATGAGAAACTGTGTTGGCGGTTAGTTAAAACTTAACTTAGCGTAAGAAACTTAAGAACCTGTAGATTTTAGGTTCTTAAGTTACGGTCTTACGGAAATTGAGAGCGGTGAGAGAATCAGGCTTGCCAGACTCTCGTTTTTGTATTTCTTAAAAATAAATGAAAGCAAACATTGTTGTTTGCATGAATTTTTTTGATGTGGCATTTAAGGCGACGAACTGTTAAACAGCTGAAAAAGAAAATACAAAAACAAAATATTTCCGCTCTTGGCTTAAGTTGACGTGTTGAGTAATCATTGATGATTTCTTACGGTAAGTTAAATTAAGTTAAGTCTAGACTAACTGAGCTTTAAAGCGGAGTGTATTCATTCATTCATTCCTCTCATTTCTGTGACAATAGTCGATAAAAAGCCATTTCAACTTTCCACCTACATATTTTAGTAGAAAACTCCATTTTGCTTAATTTTTCAAAATCTAGTTCCTTATATTGAATTTTTTACTTTCACGCCTTTTTTAAATTTCCCCCAATTTTCTATAGGTGTCACAGGTTTCGTTATGTTTGATTCTTAAAGTTTTTTGTGGTTTTTATATAATACCAACATACATACATATTATGTTGCACATACTACCAACTACTTCACCACTTTCTTCTTTGCCGACGTTACCGACCTCCTCGAAATGGGCAGTGTTGCTTTGCGCAAACAGTAGCGCGGCGGCGGAACATATGCTACGGCAGTGTACACCGGACGCTACTTTTTCACAGTTTCGCGCGTAAAATCCACCCGAAGCTGACAGGCGACCAGCCGCCACTGCAAGCGAAATGGTAGTAGTGAAAAGCGCGCCAAACCATATGATTGGCCACACAGCTGTGTCACACAGTAGCTGCCGGTTGACAACAACAACTGCACAGCAATAGTGGTGGTTCTGTTGATATCGCCTAGCAAAGCATATTGAACACACCCCTTACGCTTAGCGTGGTTGATGTGATGTGCGCGCGGCGACATCTGCTGTGTCACGTTTGCATTTGACACGCGTTTGCATATCGCACGCGTACCTACGCTACGAACGCCAGCGACAGCAGCGTTTTATTTAACACAGACCACCTGGTTGGTCTGCCAGTCAGCGTGCCCAAACGCATGCCCGCTAGCTAGCTGGCTAATCACATTAGCGGCGTGTCGTGACTGGCGAACGCAAAAACATCGCGTCATGTGAGTCACTAAATGAATAGGAGCGCAAAATGCTGCAGCTAGCAGATGAGGCGTTCACAAAATGGTAGATTAAAGGCAATAGCCATAAGTGTGATAGGGACAACTCTATGCCGGCTTGTCACGTTGCCATAAATAAAGTGTTGCAAAATGGTCGCGTTAGCAACGTGAGCGGCCGCCGCCACCATCGTCGCTGTGTAGTGACGATGCCGCTCTACCGCGTGCATTGCCACCGCCACCCAACCAAACAGTGTCTCGGCGGGCTTATCGCCTAGCATCACATCGCTCGCCATGGTTTTTGGTGTTAGCGACCACCGACCGACCTGTTTTACCGGCTGACAGCCAAGCAACTACACGTTGCTGCCGTTGACGATGGTGGTTGTCGACACGTCCACGTTGTGCCGTTTGGTTCCCGTTATAGTTCCAGTCACTGGTGACTAGAAATCGCGTCATGTGAGTCACTAGCGCACCAGGCGCGCAGAAGGCGGCTAGTAGTAATCATTCACTGAGTGTCGGGTGGAATGGTCTGGAGCTTTGCGCGCAAATATGGAACGATATATGTATTTAGGTATGTGCAGATGTTTGTATGAACACCGAGTTGAAAACATGCAGATGTTGTGGCGAGAATGTAAATAGTGAAAAAGAGTAGTTTAGCAAGTTTTGAATTCTTTGTATAAAAAATTTTTATAATTTTTTATAAAAAGATATTTTACTATCGAAAAAAACCATGTAAGTCAAAATTTATAAATTTATAAAAATTCGACGAATTAATTTTTTTTTATAATTTTGAGTATGCAGTTTTGTAGCCCATTAAATTTTAACATAATAAAGTGCAAGTTTTAGCTAGGACTTACCGGTGGCATATTTTCGATCGCGCATTTTCTACCATACAAAATATGTTCGACAATTTTTTTGTATGGAGAAAATGAGCAATATTTCCATGTGCATACTTACAAGTGAGAAAAGAATCTGATGTTTTACATACATACATATAAAATTAGGGGGAAAATACGCATTTTTTATAAGCAAAGCTGTTAAAGAATATTTAATTTTCGGTGTCTGAGCAGCTCCCACACTTGCCGTAAATATCTTCGGCAACAGATGTTTTCAACCCAACTCTTATTTAGCCATATGGCCTCCGCTAATAATGCAGACACACTTAGATTGGCATATCATAAATTGTCCTTTCTGGTATCGCTTTGGGATTCGAAGATACTAGACGCCCTGTCCAGTGGCAGAACCAGAGACCAGTGACCGCCCGTTCCCCTTGCCCACCTCACTCCATTTACGAGGGTACAACTCGTCACGTGTGCCTTGCCTCTACAGTTCATCGGCTCCGTAATTTCCTGTATTTCGATTGGAACCCATGTGAACTTAATAGCGAAGTAGTCTATTATGGCATAATGCAAGTGACGCATTCCTTTTTTTCGAATGTAACATCAACTGCTTCTTTTAGGGTGGCATCTTGGAAAGCACTCCAAGGATTCAGGAACATATATACATAAGGTTATGGTTGATGCAAAATTCTTCGAGGAAGACAGATTTAGCCACCATTTACATAATTACATCAAACTTCGATTCATACATGAATCGGACAGTAATGAGTACAAAGAATGCACTCCATTGCACAAAGGATCTAACTACGCTACCACTACATTTTCCGAATGCTTAATTTAACGTAAAAATATTGGGCCTCATACATAAAAAGTGAGTTTTACAGCGGGTTTCATCAGCAATTGAAATAGAAAATTAGTTTTTATTTTTCAAAAAATTATTCAATTTATTCAAAAAATTAAAATAATTTTTCACTTAAATTGCTTTCGTGAAACGTGCTTTCGTAGAGGCTCAGACTCAATTCTTGCGCTGATACCGACTCACTTTTGTGTCAATCAACTCACATTTGCAATCATCGACAACTCACTCACTCAGCCCGTTTGCTTCTGATACAACTGCACTAGTTGTTTTACTGACGCCGTTCTTCTTCTTTCCAGTCAGTGATGACTAGAAATCGCGTCATGTGAGTCGCTAACGCACCAGGCGCGCTGAATGAAACTGCTAGCTATCGTTCATTACGAGTATTTATTTTATGCGCCGCCGCTTGGCGGGCAACATTTATTCACTATGGTGGAACAAACGACAGATTCATGTATAATGGAACGATTCAGCAGTGTTTCATAGCGTCAAGATTTACAAAATACTCGTCAAAACTGAGTGTCACCCACCGTTGAGACTGCTGCGGTGTTGTCAGTCCATTCTTCTTCTTGCGGTTATAGTTTCGGTTAGCGCTGACTAAAATTTTGCTGTCTGCATAACAGGCACGCAGAAATGTGCTGCTAGCAACATCACTCGCTAGCATAAACCCGTTCACCACTGTTCAATAATTTAATTGGCTGCTTCTTTGCAAGCAAATGTGAAATACAATTAAGTGTACGTGCATATGTGTGTGTATGCATTGTACAGGAATGCAGCTACATACATAAACAAAGCATTGTTTCTTTCTTTATTACAGGGGAAGTTTTTTGGCGATACTCAATTTCGATTGGCTCTTTTTCACAACAGAAATTAGAATATTCAGTGGAATGTTTTTAATTTTGTTTTACAGTGAAACCCGCTTAAGTATCCCCCCGCTTAAGTACCTAACCCGCTTAAGTAACCAACATTTTTGGACACCGTGAATTTTTTAATATAATCTGAAGAAAATCCCTCTCTTAAGTACCTCCCCGCTTTACCCAACCCGCCTAAGTACCTCAATTTTTCGTGCCCCATTTACAATTTTACTTATAATTTTCCCCTTTTGAGTGATTTTTTAAAATTCTTAAAATATTTACGTATTTTGAAATTCACTAGCAGCGGTACACACCTTCGGTAAAACAAAAATTCTAAAAAATCAACGGTAACTTTTAGCCACTTGAAACTTGCACGTTATTACACTAAAATTGAATGGGCTATAATACTGTATACTCAAAAAACACTTCGGAGAAAAAAGTTTGAAATTATGATGAATTTTCTTTTAAGTGTTCTACAAAATTTTAAGCATAGGTTTATATGGTATTTGTTAGGGAATGAAGTGTATTTTAATTGATTGAAAAATCTTAAAAATTAATAAATAAACATAAGTGGCAAACAATATCATTTTGAATTTGGTACAAAATGATATGTCCAACTTTGACTTTTTTAAACAATTTAATTCTTGTAAAAATTACCTACCATTGCACTAAATATGTTTTTTAATGAAGTTTTTCTTTACTTGTTTATGTATTTAAATAATGCTACGATTTTGGTTTTAAACTATGTATACTTCATTCAATGTTGTTATTCAAGTATTTATGTAAGTTAACAAGAAGATGTAACTACATCAGTAATTATGTTCGCTTAAGTACCCGCATTGAGGTTGTGATAGTTGCCTTGAAGATATATTCTTTTAAAATTTCACCATACATGTTTCTTCTTGGACTATCTTGTCTTCTTTTAAGAGCTCTAATTGAGCCTTTAGATAATGCTTGACAAGCATAACCCGATCAAGAGTCAACGAAAAGGGAAAGTACATACATAACCGGCATTTCCGCTGCCATTTCGTCGTCGACCTCTAAAGTGAAAAGTTTATGGTATAGAGAAGTTATTTAAAATCGCAAAATTTTTAACTAATCCACGTTCTATATGTGTAGATTGTGACAAACTAAAGATCCCGAGTCATTCGAACGGATAAGCAGTGTTTATTTTTTTAAGATCCATTACAATTTGTGGGAGAAAAAAAAAAAAGAACAAAAATAAGAATACCACATTCTTAACTGAAGTAGCTGCGAGCACGTTTTCCGAAGCTTGAGTCCAGAGGTTGGACGAAAAGGCCTTTTGGTCCCAATTCACTCCCTGAGTTTGGTAAGGATTCATGTTATAGGAAGTTTGCTTTTATCTGAGAGATTTCCTTTCGGTAGATGTATTATCGATTTTATGGTTTGCGCACACTTGCGTAAATCTCAGCAGAACAAACAAACCGCCTGCTATGCGTATAGGAGCAATAGGTTCTTCTCCCTAAATTGGACGTGGCGCAGCAGCCTCTCGGTGGCTTGGAAATAATTTTGGCCCTCAAAGTTCCGAGACGTTCATCTCAAGGAGGAAAAGATTAGAGCATGTTAAACAAAGTACCGAGATATGAGCTAGGAATGTAGAGAAGTATTATACACCCATCATCTTTCCATTAAATAATTGGTAATCTTAAAAAAATTGAAGATCGTTTAAGAGAAAAGATAATTCCTTAACGAAACAAGAAAAAAGGGGAAAAATTCCTACAACATAATGTAACTTTATATTAGACTTTGAACTGAACTTTAAACAAATTAATTATTGTAGTATCTAAGCACATTTAATTCTTTATCTGCATAGTTTTTCTTTTAAGTCAAGAAAAAAAAAACCACAAAACAAAAAAAAAACGAGAAAAAAAATAGGTATATGAAACGCACACCACAAATCGTACCATAAAGAGAAAAGTAAGAAAATAACCAAACGCGAAGCTACAAAATTAGTTTAAGCAAAATTACAAACTCCACTTGTTTGCGCCAACAGGGAGCTAGGCCTCGTGCAAAATTACACATCAACGTGTAAGCTCTACCTTAATCGTTATTTTTTTTCCTGATACATACATAATTACCTAATTTTATGAATTAACATTTGTTTGAGTAAGTAACATGATCTCGTGTACTATGTCAATGAATTTCGTATTTTTCTTTGGTGTTCAATTCCTTATCGTTTAGTGTAAATTACAGTACACGAGAGAAAAAAGAATAAAAACAACATATAGTCAAACATTATATTAGTACATAGGAGTTTAGATTTAGAATGTAGGAAGTAAGCGAAAAAATTAATAAAATGTGAATTTAAGTTTAAGTCTTACATGTGATTTTGTTGTTGGCATGAGTTCGGTAGGGCAAGGGAGAGTGCATAAGATCTCTCAAGTAGCAGGTAGGGATGGGAACGAGAAAAAAAAAACAAGTAGACTACACTACACAAGGCGTATTTAACAAGGTGGTGTTGGCCGTATATAAGTAAACNGATTTTGTTGTTGGCATGAGTTCTGTAGGGCAAGGGAGAGTGCATAAGATCTCTCGAGTAGCAGGTAGGGATGGGAACGAGAAAAAAAAAAAACAAGGAGACTACACTACATCTTAAAGCTCCAAATTTTGCATTCGGTCATTGGTGTCGCTCCTTCGCGCGATGTTCTCACCAAATCTACATATGTACACATGTATGTACATATTAATATGTATATACGGACTAAAAAATAGCAAGTTGTACGTCCGTCAGTCCGCTTTTGAGAACATTTATTTTGTGGTATGATCGAGTAGATTGTTTATCTTCGTTTCTTTCGCTTTGATACATTTTTTTTTGTTTACCTTCCACCAAAATTATTGTGTGCACCTCTCTCAATTATTATTGTTTGTTTCCCCTCAGTGCATGATTTTTTTTTTATATGTCCCGAAGTTGGCGGCAAAATCAATGAGCAAGAACCACGACATACCCGCTGAACTAGACCAGGAACCGCTAGCATGCACACCCGCTCTTGTGCCCTAACAATTGGTCCATGACAAGGTACTTAATTTGATACAAAATATAAAAAGGTTTTAATTGGGAAGAACATTCTTTAAAATTAGATTTTTAAATCGCAGGAGAACGAAAAAATAACAGCATAATGCGCGCGCGGTTTTTATTATAAAATAAAAAGAACAATTACGACGGAGTCTATATTTTATATATTTTTAATAAAAAATAGTGCGAGCTACGTAAGTAAAAAAAATACCAAGCACTGATACGGGTTTTTGATTTGAAATATTATTACATTGGTATAAATATGAGAAGGAAAATACTCCGATTTATTATATTAATATTATCAAAGTGGCAAGGCCGTTGATAATACTCGCAATTTAGGACACTTCGAAAAATTTTATTATCCGTCAGAAGTTGTTTATTGAAACTACCTTCTTTTTTGTATCATCATAAAATTTCATACCTTTGACTCGAGTTGTATGTATGTAATCAGTGCCGGATTTAGGTTCTATGGTCCTTAGACTGCATCACCAAAAAAGTTGCGGGTTTTCCGCCGGGATTACAAAATTTATTATATTTTAAGGCGTCCACCAAAATATTTCGGAAAAATATTAGGATTTAAGCGAGCTGGACCGATTTGGAAATACCTCCAAAAATGAAGTTTTTTATGAATAAAAATAGTTTCTTAAAGAACTTTTTGAAAAAACTCTCCTCATATGACAAATTAGATTAAGCTTAAAAAATCTGCATAAAAATATTTAAAAATCTTTTCAACGGAATCGTAAGAATGAGATTTTTGATGCTGTTTTTTTAGTGTGGGTATTGAAAGAAAAAAAAAACTTTTTAATTTTTTCACATATGTACATACTAGGGCTGCCAATCCCGCGATTCTGGGATCCTGGTCTTTTTTAGGTCCCAAAAATCCCCGGTATTATTTGCCAAGAATCCCAGGATTTTCGGGATTTGTAATTTGTACAGGTGGCAATAATAGAAACGCCATATCTTGACCAGTTTTGGCTATATTTCTTTTGTTTTTTATCTATATATATAAAAATGGAGACTTTTTTTGTGTTCGTTAGTCGCCGATTCACGCCTAAACGCATTCACCGATTTCAATCAAACTTTCACAGATCATTGGTATTGGTCCATAGATGGTTTATGTGTGAAAAATACAATATTTGCGTGTTTCCCTTATACGAACATTCCGTATACGGAATGAGAATACACGCAAATGAATAGAATATACACAGACATGAATAACATTGTTTCGATGTCGAGTGACGTATGCGACTGTATTATTCGTAACGCAATAGTTGTCCTCTCTTTTCTTTCCTTTTTATGCATGCGTGACACGGCATCAAAGCACATTGCTTTTTTTTAAACTGGAAAAATATTTTGAGCTTCATTTGAACGTTTTATGATTTAGATAAAATAAAAATTCGTTAAATATATTTGATTCCATTAATAACCATAAGCCTGTATTTTTCGAAGTTCAAAGTTTTTGGACAAATATTGAAACGTTTACTTAAATTAAATGTTAAATACATCATCATATCAATTATATAAATAGGCAATCATGTTTCCTTTACACCCCTTTTACGGCTAAACTGTACTTCTAAGGTATAAACAATTATATAT